>NC_069501.1:1215696080-1215733580 GCF_027579735.1 Bombina bombina | reverse complement strand
GTCAGATTTACACACACACTACATATACATCTGTCAGATTTACACACACACACTACATATACATTTGTCAGATTTACACACACACTACATATACATTTGTCAGATTTACACACACACTACATATGCATCTGTCAGATTTACACACACACTACATATACATCTGTCAGATTTACACACACAATACATATATATTTGTCATATTTACACACACACACACTACATATACATCTGTCATATTTACACACACACACTACATATACATCTGTCAGATTCACACACACACACTACATATACATCTGTCAGATTTACACACACACACTACATATATATTTGTCAGATTTACACACACACACTACATATACATTTGTCAGATTTACACACACACACTACATATACATCTGTCAGATTTACACACACACACACACTACATATACATCTGTCAGATTTACACACACACTACATATACATCTGTCAGATTTACACACACACACTACATATACATCTGTCAGATTTACACACATACTACATATACGTCACTTAGACACACTGATGTGATTTATACATTGTCATCTTAAAGGATTCTGCAAGATTATCACGCCTTCATAAAAGTCGAAAAATGACACGCTCTAAATCCATTAGAGCACGTAACTTTTCAGACTATCGACCCTGCACCACTGTTTGTTTTTACTAGCAAAGGGGTTTAACACACAATAGAAGTTCCTTTTTGGACCCGCAGAGCACTGCTGGTACTGAGCAGAACCCTCTGCTGATCCAATCAGCAGCTCTAGTCGAATGACTCAAATGTGCAACTAGTGCTGCTGATTGGATCAGGTTGAGTTTCCGCTCTGCACCAGCAATGCTCCGCGGGTTACAAGAGGCACTTCTATTGTGTGTTTAAGCCCTTTACAGTAGTGCAGGGTCTTAATTTTTTTTTTCAACTAATATGGCCATTTAAGAAGCAAGAAAATAGCAAACAGGTGAAAAAAATATTTAAAGTTTTTAAGACAATGAAATAACAAAAGCATTGACTTACCCTCCTTCAAAGGGGTTGTCTCCTGGGATGAAGTGTGTGCTGTCCTTGCCTATCAGGAACTTAATGCGATTATAGAAAGACTGCAGGTTCTGCTGTGGCACGGGGGCCTGCGTCTCCTGGATAATATCGAGAGGGTCTGGCGAGCCCAGGCACAGAGCGTTTGTGTGACACAAAGCCTGTAAGCAGCAGTCAGGGTCCGTACAGTCCACCAAGCCATCTGCCAATAGCAAGAAATATATATGTATAAATATATTATTCTGTGTATCCAAAAAAGTAAAGTTTTAGTAGTTAGTCATTTTACTTCTACAAACTACAGCAGATTTGACTTATGTCATACATGTTCTACCATAAATATTTATTTGCTTTTTTTATATAGGGCATTTGTCTCCACTTAATATCCAACTTAAAGGGACAGTTATGTCAAAATGAAACTTTCATGATTCGTATAGCGTATGCAATTTTTAACAACTTTCCAATTTACTTCTGTTATCAAATGTGCTTTGTTCTCTTAGTATCTCTTGTTGAAGAGTAAAACTAGGTAGGCTCATTAGAGCTCAGGAGTGTGCACGTGTCTTTAGTACTCTATGGCAGTAGTGTCTTGGAACATTATTTGTAGCTTTGTTATACAATGTTACAAAACACTGCTGCCCTAGAGTACTAAAGACACGTGCACACTCCTGAGTTCTTAGAAAATACAATGTGTAATACACAGGCTCTTTAATGGGACAGTCTAATCAAAATTAAACGTTCATGCTTCAGACAGGACACACAATTTTAAACAACTTTCCAATTTATTTTTATCATCAAATTTGCTTTGTTCTCAGGGTAATCTTTGTTGAAAGCTAAACCTAGGTCAGCTCATATGCTAATTTCTAAGCCCTTGAAGGCTGCCTCTTATCTAATTTTGACAGTTTTTCACAGCTAGACAGCACTAATTCATGTGTGCTCACACCGATTGTAAATCACACTGATTGGCTAAAATGCATGTCTGTCAAAAGAACTGAGATAAGGGGCAGTCTGCAGAGGCATAGGTACAAGGTAATCACAGAGGTAAAAAGTATATTAATATAATTGTGTTGGTTATGCAAAACTGGAGAATGGGTAATAAAGGGATTATCTATCTTTTTAAACAATAACAATTTTCAGTTAGACTGTCCCTTTAAGCAAATATATTTTGATGGGATGAGAGAAGCGAGTGCAGATTACTGGCGTCTACACTCCATACTGTGCCTGACTCAGCGCATGTGAGCGACACTGCATGTGTTCCAACATAAACATAGTTTTCTGAACTTCATGCAACAAAACAATTTTAACTTTAAATCATTTTATTCTATAACATGAAAGAAAACATGGACCTAGCAGTGTCCCTTTATGATGCGACTAATACAGATTACACGGATAGCTCTATAACCTGTTCCGTGAAAAGTGTCTCAGATGTTTGGCAATAAGTAGCAGATTCACCCAGCTAGAACAGAATAAAACTGTCCATATGGTGTTTTCTCCAGCGTAACAACTGCCAGAAGGAAACTCTTCTTCCCGCACCAAAAACATTACAAGAGCGTTGGAAGTATTTAGTTACAGAGGTGCAGAGAAGCGTTGTCTGTGAGATCTATTTTCAAGGACAGTTGGGAGTAAAATTAGTATAATACCTAAATACCCAGATGACCGCCAGAGGGTTAACAGTTTAGTGCAGAAAAAACTAAAATCAGATATTCTTATACCATCTTCTCTCTCTCTTACATGAACCATACACTTGTCTTTTAGCGTTTATTTATCTGTTTTGTGTAGGTGTGTATGTGTATGTATGGCTGCAGCACTCCAATTTCTTTTAAAAATATTTTATTACAAGCAGTGAAAGACAGGCGACGTTTCGGGCTTCTGCCCTTTCTCAAGCCAATATATATATATCCATCAATCTATCCATCTTTTTCCCTAGAAATTAATCTGTATCTATGCCCATCTATCTACCCATTTGTCTGTCTGCCTGTCTGTCTCTGTCTGTCTGTCTCTTCCAATCTAGCAATCAGAAATCTCTCTCACTCTTGA
This sequence comes from Bombina bombina, assembly GCF_027579735.1. Lineage (NCBI taxonomy): Eukaryota > Metazoa > Chordata > Amphibia > Anura > Bombinatoridae > Bombina > Bombina bombina. The sequence goes on along the minus strand of NC_069501.1, from coordinate 1,215,730,501 downwards.
TCTCCCTGGTAATCTTCACAAGTATAAACATTTTTAAAAAAAACATAATTTTTGCTTGCCAGATAAATTCCCGTCCTTCCTGGCAGGGAGAGTCCACGACTTCATTCCTTACTGTTGGGAATACAACACCTGGACACCAGGAGTAGACAAAGACACCCCAGCCAAATGCTTAAATATCCCTCCCACCAGTCATTCTGCCTAGGAAACAAGGAAATATAGGAGAAACATCAGGGTATAAAAGGTGCCAGAAGAAATAATATAAAAAGGGAGCTGCCCATCATAAAAATAAATTACAGGCGGGGTCATGAACTCTCCGTGCCAGGAAGGATGGGAATTTATCTGGTAAGCATAAATTAGGTTTTTCTTCCATATGCAGGGAGAGTCCATGACTTCATTCCTTACTGTTGGGAAAACTATACCCAAGTTTCAGGGGACACTGAATGAATAACGGGAGGGAACAGAAAAATGAGGCGGACCCTATTCTGAGGGCGCCACAGCCTGCAAAACTTCTCTCCCGAAAGCTGCTTCAGCCGAAGCAAACACAATAAACTTGAAAAATTTAGAAAAAGTATGTGAGGACCAGGTAGCCACCTTACAATTCTGATCCATTGAGGCTTTGTTCTTAAAAGCCCAAGAGGAAGCCACTGCTCTAGTGGAATGAGCCGTTATCCTCTCAGGAGTCTGCTGCCTGCTGTCTCATAAGCTAAGTGGATGACACTCCTCAACCAGAAAGATAGAGAAGTCGTAGTAGCCTTCTGCCCCTTGCACTTCCCCATATAGATGAAAGAAGGGGGATCACATTGCAAAGCAGAAATCTCAGAAACTCTGCGCGCAGAGGCAATAACCAACAAAAAAAGAACCTTCCAAGATAGCAATTTAATGTCAACAGTATGCATAGGCTCAAACGGAGCCTGCTGCAAAACACTAAGAACAAGATTGAGGCTCTAAGGTGGAGCCCCAGATCTAAACACGGGTCTGATCCTAGTCAGAGCCTTAACAAAGGACTGCACATCCAGAAGCTCAGCCAATCTTTTGTACAGTAACACCGACAGGGCCGATACCTGTCCCTTCAGGGAACTAGCAGATAGGCCATTTTCCAGTCCATCTGGAGACCTTACCTTATGCCAGGAAAAGCCACGCTCCTCACACCAGTACAAGTAAGTCCTCCACACCTTATGGTAGATACAATGAGTAACTGGCTTACGAGCTTGAACCAAAGTGTTGATAATACTCTCAGAGAACCCTCTTTTGGCTATGACTAAGCGTTCAATCTCCACGCAATCAGCTTCAGAGAATCTAGATTTCGATGAATGAAGGAACCCTGTATCAGCAGATCTCTGCAACAAGGTAATCCGCTGAGGAGATGAGGACATCCCCACCAGATCCGCAAACCACAGCCTTCCCGGCCACGATGGAGCAATCCGAATCACAGATGCTCGCTCCTGCTTGATGTAAGCCACCACACGAGGGAGAAGCGGTAATGGAGGAAAAAGATTTATGAGACTGAACCTCCATGATACTGATAGGGCATCTATCAATTCCGCCTGAGGATCCCTTGACCTCGACCCGTACCTGGGTAGCTTGGTATTGAGGTGGCATGCCATGAGAACTATCTCCGGTGTCCCCCATTCAATGCATATCTCTGCAAACAACTGAGGGTAAAGAGACCATTCCCCTGGGTGAAAGGATTGCCTGCTGAGAAAGTCCGCTTCCCAGTTGTCCACGCCCGGATTGTGGATCGCTGACAGCGTACATTTGTGAGTCTCCACCCACTCTAGTATCTAAGATACCTCTCTCATCGCCAAGGAACTTCTCCTTCCCCCTTGATGGTTGATATAGGCAACCAAGGTAATATTGTCTGATTGGAATCTGATAAACTGGGACAAACCCAGAAAAGGCTAAGCCTTTAAGGCTTCCAAAATATTGATCGGAAGGGAGGACTCCTCCTGAGTCCACAGACATTGTGCCTTCTTGGCACCCCAAATGGCCCCTCAGCCGGAAAAGCTTGCGCCCGTAGTCACAATCTCCCAGGACGGTCTCAAAAAGCACGCGCCTTGAGACAGATGATCTGGACAGAGCCACCAAGAGAGCGAGTCTCTTGACAGGCTGTGCAGCACAATCTGTTGAGACAGATCTGAATGGTCGCCGTTCCATGCCTCAGCATGCTTAGTTGAAAGGGTCTGAGATGGAATCTGGAAAAGAGAATGATGTCCATGCAGGACACCATCAGTCCAATCACCTCCATACACTGAGCCACTGAGGGTCTTGAGGAGGCCTGGAGGGCAAGACATTCTCATGGATATGGAGTCTATTATCATTCCCAGGAAATTCACCCTGTACTTCGAGTAAGAGAACTCTTTTCCAAGTTTATCTTCCATCCATGTAATCGAAGAAGACTGAGAAGGGACTCTGAATGTTCTTCTGCTAGACGAAAAAATGGTGCCTGTACCAAGATATAGTCCAGAAAGCAAACCTCAGGAACTGAAAATGTTCCCTGTGAATCGGGATGTGAAGGTATGCATCCTTCAGGTCTATTGTGGTCATAAACTGTCCTTCCTGAACCAGAGGCAGGATTGACCGTATTGTTTCCATCTTGAAAGAGGGAACACTCAGAAACTTGTTTAGGTACTTTAAGTCCAGAATTGGACGGAAAGTTCCCTCCTTCTTTAAAACTACGAAAAGGTTTGAATAAAACCCCAAAACCTCTTTCTGCTGTAGGAACTGGGACAATTACTCCTAGAGAGGAGAGATGCCGTACGCAACCTAAGAAGGCAGCCCTCTTTTCTGTTCTTGTCGAAAGACTGTAGAGTAGGAATCTGCCTATCCTGTATCCTTGAGATACAACCTCCAGGACACAAGGGTTTTGTACATCCTGGAACCAAGCATCTGAAAAAGAGACAGTCTGCCCCTTACTCGATTCGATCCTGGATCCGGGCCGCCCCTTCATGGCGATTTGTTCTCGGCGGGCTTCTTAGCCTGTTTGGACTTATTCAAGGAGTGAGCCAGCATCCAGGTACTCCTGGGCTGCTCGGACTTGGAAGAGGACTGCTGTCATTGCGACTTGTCAGCAAAAAAGGAACGAAAATTGGACAGTTGCCGTCCCTTAGGCCTATTCTTTTTATCTTGCGGTAGAAAGGCACCTTTCCCTCTGGTAACCGTAGAGATAATGGAGTCCAGCCCTGGACCGAATAAAATCTTCCCCTTGAAGGGAATAGAAAGGAGTCTGGATTTAGAAGTCATATCCGTAGACCAAGACTTTAACCAGACAGCCCGGTGGGCTAGAACCGCAAAGCCAGCAGTCTTTGCATTTAAGCGAATAATCTGCATATTCGCGTCACAAATGAAGGAGTTAGCAAGTCTCAGTGCCTTAATTCTCTCCTGAATATCCATGAGGGGAGTCTCCACCTAAAAATCTCTGACAGAGTGTCGCACCAGTAGATAGCTGTTCCAGCAACCGCGGCTACAGCTGCCATCAGTTGAAATAAAATCCCTGTATGTTGAAACCTCTTCCTCAGAAAAGTTTCCATTTTTTTTATCCATAGGCTCTCTAAACGAAGAACTATCCTCCAGAGGGATAGTAGTATGCTTAGCCAGAGTGGAAATAGCGTCATCCACCTTCGGGATAGATCCCCACAAATCTAATTGAGAGTCAGGGATCGGGAATAATTTTTTAAAAGTAGACGAGGGGGAAAAAGAAGTTTATTTATTACTTATAATGTTTGCCATCTTAACTGGCACATGAAAAGTCAGAAGGACATTTCTATCTTCATAAACCCTGTCTAATTTAGGAATCTTAGGCTCCTCAGGGAGTGTAGCCTCTGGAACCTCTAGAGTAGACAGAACCTCCTTTAATAAAAACCGCAGATGCTAAATTTTAAATCTAAAGCAGGGTTCCTCTGCTGAAGGATATTTAACCCCTTAATGACCGGACCATTTTTCAATTTTCTTACCCTTAATGAAAATGGCTATTTTTACATTTCTGCAGTGTTTGTGTTTAGCTGTAATTTCCCTCTTACTCATTTACTGTACCCACACATATTATATACCGTTTTTCTCGCCATTAAATGGACTTTCTAAAGATACCATTATTTTCATCATGTCTTATAATTTACTAAAAAAAAAAAAAAAAAAATATGAGGAAAAAACCACACTTTTTCTAACTTTGACCCCTAAAATATGTTACACATCTACAATCACCAAAAAACACCCATGCTAAATAGTTTCTAAATTTTGTCCTGAGTTTAGAAATACCCAATGTTTACATGTTCTTTGCTTTTTTTGCAATTTATGGGGCAATAAATACAAGTAGCACTTCCCTATTTCCAAACCACTTTTTTTTCAAAATTAGCGCTAGTTACATTGGAACACTGATATCTGTCAGGAATACCTGAATATCCCTTGACATGTATATATTTTTTTTTAGAAGACAACCCAAAGTATTGATCTAGGCCCATTTTGGTATATTTCATGCCACCATTTCACCGCCAAATGCGATCAAAAAAAAAAAAGTTCACTTTTTCAAAAAATTTGTCACAAACTTTAGGTTTCCCACTGAAATTATTTACAAACAGCTTCTGCAATTATGGCACAAATGGTTGTAAATGCTTCTCTGGGATCCCCTTTTTTCAGAAATAGCAGACTTATATGGCTTTTGGGTTGCTTTTTGGTAATTAGAAGGCCGCTAAATGCCGCTGCGCACCACAGGTGTTTTATACCCAAGAGTGAAGGGGTTAATTAGGGAGCTTGTAGGGAGCTTGTAGGGTTAATTTTAGCTTTAGTGTAGTGTAGTAGACAACCCCAAGTATTGATCTAGGCCCATTTTGGTATATTTTATGCCACCATTTCACCGCCAAATGCGAGCAAATAAAAAAAAAAACTTTACATTTTTCACAATTGTAGGTTTCTCACTGAAATTATTTACAAACAGCTTCTCCAATTATGGCAGAAATTGTTGTAAAAGCTTCTCTGGGATCCCCTTTGTTCAGAAATAGCAGACATATGGCTTTGGCGTTGCTTTTTGGTAATTAGAAGGCCGCTAAATGCTGCTGCGCACCACACGTTAATTATGCCCAGCAGTGAAGGGGTTAAATTAGGTAGCTTGTAGGGAGCTTGCAGGGTTAATTTTAGAGATCAGCCTCCCACCTGACACATCCCACCCCCTGATCCCTCCCAAACAGCTCTCTTCCCTTCCCCACCCCACAATTGTTCCCGCCATCTTAAGTACTGGCAGAAAGTCTGCCAGTACTAAATAAAAGAGGTTTTTTTTTTTTTTAAATAAAAATAAGAAAGTATTTTAGCTGTGATGGACCCCTGCCTTAGCCCCAACCTCCCTGATCCCCCCTCCAGCTCTCTAACCCTCTCCCCTACCTAATTACCACCATCTTGGGTACTGGCAGCTGTCTGCCAGTACCCAGTTTGGCCCCAAAAAACCCCCAAAAAGTATTTTTATTTTATTTTTACTTAAAAAAACTATTTCTGTAGTGTAGCAGCCCCCCACAATACCCCCACCCCCACCCCCTCCCAGATCCTTTTATATTTTTTTTTTAAAAAAATCCCTTTTTTTCCCCCTTTCTGCCCTCATTCATTGGTGTCAGTGTGGCTAATGGGTGCACGTGCACACGCGCGCATCGCGTGCGCGCATCGTGCACGTGCATTGTGCACGCGCACCCTCACACCCGGCACTATCGCTACCGGTGCAGAGAGGGCCACAGAGTGGCTCTCTCTGCATCGGGGGCTTGTAAAGTGGTATTGCAGGATGCCTCCATATCGAGGCATCACTGCAATACCCTCAGAGCTGCTGGAAGCATTTGTGATCGCTTCCAGCACTCTGTTAGACAACTGACGTACCAGGTACGTCCATTGTCATTAACTGCTTGTTAATGCATGACGTACCTGGTACGTCAGTTGTCATTAAGGGGTTAATAACTTAAGTCTCTGACTCAGAAAGTTCACTCTCTGAAGCTACAGAGGTTGACTTATCCTTGGATAACTGGGATATAGTAGCTAAATCTGACAAATATTTAGATTACTCAAGGTCAGGAGAACTATGTTTAACCTTTCTCTTGCATTTGTTAGAGCGAGGTAAGGCACTCAGGGCCGCAGATGCTCTGATTGTAACTGCGTGGTAAAGTCCACTGGAAAAAAGTCCCATCCAGATGGAGGATTAGTTGACCCACGGGGAACTGCATGTGGAACGGGTAATGTAGATAGGGTAGTTACTTCTCGGGACCCAAATTCCTGAGAAGTAGATGGCTCAGAAGGGCTAAAAGTGCTATGAGTATTAGCAGGCTTGTCTCCCTTCTTAGACTTTAGAACAGTGTTTAGGCAAATGGAACAAAATTGAGCAGGTGGGCAAACCACAGACTCCTCACAATATAAAAAGGAATTAATAATCAGTATAGAAGAAGCAGAACCTTCTAATGTAGTATCAGAGTCCTCCATAGCTTTGTATATACCCACAGAAGAACAATAAAAAAGAAACACTTTTATTTAAAAAATGGCACCTTAATACTCCCAATGGCTGGGGCACTCACCACCTCCTAGACCCAGACTGCTAACATTGAAAACACTCTCCTCAGGAGTGATGTCTGCAGCAGGATCTTAGGAAATTAAAGAGACTGCACCCGGTCACGTGGTACGTAAGACATGACTTCCCCTGCTATGAAAAAGGGCACCAAGCTATTATGAGCTGCACAACCATTCAAAAACGAAAGTGAAACCCATTTGTTCCAAGCCAAAAACACACAGCCTATGAGCCTAAAAAAAAACTCTCACATTAAGCAGATATAAATCCCCAAACAGTTCAAATAATCTCCCTAAAGGAGATATTAACCCTTGATCCTATCAAGGTATAAAGGAGCCACACTGTGACGTATAGCGTTTTACAATGTATATATTTAAAAAAACGATCTTACCCTCCAGGATCCATGCTGTGGAACAGGCACAGCCTGTCAAGTGTGACAGTCTTGCAGCAGCGCTTCTGACATGGACTTGAGTGTGTAGCAGCAAGCAGTGAAACTCATCAACACTGATTGCCCAGGAGCTGTTAGCGACAGTCTGGATGGGTTCGCAGAAACACTTTCATCCATACTCTCACTGAGAGGTTGACATGATTACTTAAAACTCCAGTCCTTTCTCGAAGGGAACATACCCCTACAGGACTATGAAAATCTTCTGACACTTCTCTGCCACCTCCAATAGTGACAAAAGGCAAAGAATGACTGGGGATAGGGGAAGTGGGAGGGATATTTAAGCCTTTGGCTGGGGTGCCTTTGCCTCCTCCTGATGGCCAGGTGTTGTATTCCCAACAGTAAGGAAGTCGTGGACTCTCCCTGCCTTATGGAATGAAAATAATTATTTTTTAACCCCTCTATTCCCAATCTGCTGTTGCAGACTGGACTTTTTCCTTTAAAAACACATTACATTACATCCTAGAAAAGGTTAAGCAAAACAGCTGACGGTCTGTAAATATGTGATTATTGGTGACCCATATTTAATTGGGTGAGCCTTAGATTTTCAACACTACATAATGCAGCATATCTTTGAAGTTATTGCTTCTGTAACAAAATCTGTCACGCTCATATCATATGCATCACAGTGCGCAGTACATTAGGCAAGCTGAAGAATTGTATGCTTAGGGTAAATCGCAGATAGACAGGTGGCTCTGCTGTGTATGGACTTCAGACAACATCTGGGGCAGCACACGCTTTGTTATGACAATGTAAAGTGCTTTTATAGCACCGAAGCTGGAACCAGTTTGCAATCATAAATACGCTAAACATATAAAAGCATATCTTGCTATGCATCAGGGTTAAAACACTACAATCTCAGCCTTGTATTGCTGCGGCTTTTAAAGATAATCTCAGCTTTTTATATACTGAACATTGAATAAACTCAGCATGTTTCTACATTTGTATGAAACAACAGCAATTAAACATAGTATAGATATTTTTATTGCATAAAAATGTACTTAAAAAGATAGTAAACCCATATTTTTTTCTTTCATGATTCAAACAGAGCATACAATTTTAATCAACTTTCGAATTTACTCCAATTATCTTTTTTTTCCGTTCACTTGCTATCTTTATTTAAAAAAATCAGGAATGTAAAGCTTAGGAGCTGGCCCATTTTAACTGCAGAACTTTGGATAGCGTTTGCTTACTGTTGGCTACATTTAGTCACCAATAAGCAAGCGTAACCCAGGTTCTAAACCAAAATTGGGCTGGCTCCTAAGCTTTACATGTCTGCTTTTTAAATAAAAATAGCAAGAGAACAAAGAAAAATTGATAATAGGAGTAAATTAGAAAGTTGCTTAAAATTGCCTGCCCTATCTGAACCATGAAAGAAAAAAATTGTGTTTAGTGTCCCTTTAATGTTATTCAAAGGGTAATTTCCATGCATAAATTACATGCTTCATTATTGTGAATTACATCCAGCAACAGAAGTTATTTCTGGCAAAACGGTTATTTTGCTACTTTCTTAATCAAGTTTATAGTTATTTGCCTTGCACTTGGGTTGTGATATCCACAGGCAAACCCTTTGCGCACCTTGGTACTGTAGAGACTTTACTTACAATTCCTTATTGGATCTTCACTACACCTACTTTAAATATTTAACTAATTCCTGGAAATACAAAACCTTTGTGAATAAACTGAAGCAACAATTTCCTATAAGCTTCATTATACCAGGAGTTCTACCTCTGTTGAGGATTACAAATCCAGAAACTGCAAACACTCCTTTTATAACCCTTGAGAAAGTTCGGCCACAGTACTGAACGAAGCGTATAGGGATCTCAGGACATAGAGCCAATGACTGGGGACGCTCCAGGGAACCGTGACATAAGACGCCATTTCCAACAGTAAGTCAATTGAGTGCAGCTCACGATACTCAGTGGAGGATTTGATCTGGAGTTAACTACTTGTGGATGCTGGATAATTTTAAAGGGATACTAAACCCAAATTTTTCCTTTCATGATTCTGATAGAGCTTGCAATTTTAAGCAATTTTCGAATTTACTCCTATTAGTAAAAAATTTTCGTTCTCTTGGTATCTTTATGTGAATAGCAGGAATGAAAGCTTAGGAGCCGGACCATTTTAGGTTCAGCACCTGGGTAGCACTTGCTGATTGGTGGTTAAATGCAGCCACCAATCAGCAAGCGCTATCCAGGGTTCTAAATCAAAAATGGGCCGGTTCTTAAGCTTATATTCTAGCCTTTTCAAATAAAGATTGCAAGAGAACGAAGAAAAAATATTAATAGGAATAAATGAAGAGTTGCTTAAAATTGCTTAAAATTGCAAGCTCTATCTGAATCATTACATCAAAAAAATGGGTTTTGTGTCCCTTTAACTTTGATGTAAGTGCAGATTTATTGTTGCACATTGGTTTGTTAATAAATCTACTAAGCTGGAGTTGCGCTTTTACTTTGTTGTAGAATCTATAAATTAGATGCTGCAAAGTGGTTAAAGGAAATGGTAAAACCTGCTTAAAACAGAAAGTATTGTAATACCCAAGCAGAATATAGCTGATAAGTGACAAATTGTGCGGCTGCTACTCCTAAATCCGGACTTGTCCTGCAATGGTTCTGAAAAGTCTGTAGCTTCTGAATGGGACTTTACCTATGTTTTTAATCCCATTTTTTCAGGGATTGAAGATATAGTAGTCTGGGGTTAATAATAACATAAATACATACTTTAGATTTAATTCTTGCATTAGAATGTCTGTTTAAACTGGTACTGAAACTAAAGAGATAAGTGTGCTGATCATCCCTAAGGAAGATTGCTCATTGGCTAATAAGGATAACAATAAGTATGCAGGGACACAATTTACAGGCAATAGAACACAAAGTAGTTTTATTAAAGGGACATGAAACCCAATTTTTTTCTTTCACGATTCAGATAGAGCATGCAATTTTAAGCAACTTTCTACTTTACTCCTATTATCAATTTGTCTTCTTTCTCTTTATATCTTTATTTGAATAAGTGGGAATGTAAGCTTAGGAGCCGACCTATTTTTGGTTCAGAACCTGGGTAAGTGCTTGCTGATTGGTGGCTAAATGTATCATATACCTTTAAGAACAAGATTTTTTTATTAAAATGGTCATTTGAAACAAGAAAAACAAAAATACTTTAATGTTATTTAACAAGTGTCTTTGTATCTTCTCTAGTTTTTATTAACTAATCACAAAGGAGCCTCAATATACTAATGTAGAGACGTACAATATTTACATATTAATAATGATTTAGTTACTTTTATTTGTGCAATTGTAGTTTCCCATAAACTTTTTGAGATTCTTTTTCATGTCTGATCATCATTTTTTCAGAAATAAAAAAATACTTGTGCTTAAAGTCTTTTTTTCTCTTTATGGCTCAGGACAGTGCAGTTAAAAATCCTATTTTATGTTGCTAATTAAGAAAATCTCTCGCTTTATGACCACAGCACTTATGCTAATCCTGCTTTGTGAGCCAAGTAATTTGAACGTCAGACAGTGCAGGATTATTAGCATACGCCATGGCTGACGGGAAGCCACGTCCAATCAGTATCTACATATAACTAAAAGGGACTTGCCGCTTATTTCTAGATATTTTATATTGAATGATACTGAAGAGTTGCAAAAAAACATAAAATCTTAGCCTCAGACAAATTTAATTAAGTGTAAACCTGCCTCCATCTATTGGATTCGCTAGATAAAAGGAAACTATTTTATAAAACAGAGAGAGGGCTAGGCATTTGCAGTAACCCCCGTCTTCAGACTCTAGTGACAAAACAGATATGAAGATGGGGGTTACTCCCCGAAAACGTTAACTCTTTCATAAATACACCTTGTGTTTTCATACGGCGAGTGCACCCTATAGTCTGCTTATTGTTATATATATATTTAGGGCACTTATAAAAAAAATTAATGTTTTAAAATTTGCTACCACATAATGTTACTGCAGACGCGCACATGTACGTGACTGCTTTAAGAATGAATACAAATTTTCCACTCCGTCGAAATTTGCTACAGAACAATGAGTGCATGCTTGTATTTACGTAATTGCATTCCACACATTCTTTTGAAACATATGTGGAGTCCGAATACGTAATTGAGCGCATGCGCAAATTGTGGTATCAAATTTCGACGGAGAAGCAAATGTCGACATAACATCTGTTCCTGAGCTTATGTCTTTGCTTTTCAACAAAATATACCAATAGAATGAAAACAAATTAATAATAGAAGAAAATTAGAAAGTTGTTTAAAATCGCATCCTCTATCATAACCCATATACACATTATAGCCCTTTCCAGTCAAGCACCTTGACATATACCATATAACTTTTAACTATTAATATGTATATGATTCATTTTTACCAGAAACATAACATATGGGTGTAACACTTTATTTTATTGTATTATTGTTGTGTTTGGTGCACATTTTTGTTTAATTGGTGGCATATATATTCTTCTTATCATTGGCTTGCCTGATGGGTTCAGCTAGCTCCCAGTAGTGCATTGCTGCTCCTCAAGGATGCCAAGTGAATAAGGAAAAATTGATAATAAATGTAATTTGAAAATTGTTTAAAATTACATGATATCTCTATGAATTGTGAAAGAAAAAACATGGATTTTATGTCCCTCTAAGATGACCCTTCAGTGGAACTAAGGGGGCTAGCCTAAGCCTTGAAAAACAAGCCCACTGAGTGAGTTTACATGGTCTACCACTTCATGGTTTGGGTGCTGTTGATTCATCTTGTTCTCTCTCTCTCTCTTGTTCTCTTTCTCTCTCTCTCGTTCTCTCTCTCTTTCTATCTTTCTCTCTCTCTCTTGTTCTCACTCTCGTTCTCTTTCTTTCGTTCTCTCTCTTGTTCTCTTACTCTCTCCTCTTTCTCTCTAGTTCTCTCTCCTCTTTCTCTCTCTCTCTCTCGTTCTCTCTCTCTCTCTCTCTCGTTCTCTCTCTCTCTCTCTCTCGTTCTCTCTCTCTCTCTCGTTCTCTCTCTCTCTCTCGTTCTCTCTCTCTCTCTCGTTCTCTCTCTCTCTCTCGTTCTCTCTCTCTCTCTCGTTCTCTCTCTCTCTCTCATTCTCTCGTTCTCTCTCTCTCTCTCGTTCTCTCTCTCTCGTTCTCTCTCTCTCTCTCTCTCTCGTTCTCTCTCTCTCTCTCGTTCTCTCTCTCTCTCTCTCTCGTTCTCTCTCTCTCTCTCTCTCTCTCGTTCTCTCTCTCTCGTTCTCTCTCTCTCGTTCTCTCTCTCTCGTTCTCTCTCTCTCGTTCTCTCTCTCTCGTTCTCTCTCTCTCGTTCTCTCTCTCTCGTTCTCTCTCTCTCGTTCTCTCGTTCTCTCTTTCTCTCGTTCTCTCTTTCTCTCGTTCTCTCTTTCTCTCGTTCTCTCTTTCTCTCGTTCTCTCTTTCTCTCGTTCTCTCTTTCTCTCTTTCTCTCTCTCTCTCATTCTCTCTCGTTCTCCATCTTGTTCTCTCTCTTGTTCTCTCTCCTCTCTCTCGTTTACTCTCTCTCGTTCTCTCTCTCTCTCTCATTCTCTCTCTCTCTCTCGTTCTCTCTCTCTCTCTTTCTATCTATCTCTCTCTTTCTCTCTTTCTATCTCTCTCGCTCTCTTTCTCTTTCTTTCTATCTCTCTCTTTCTCTCTCTAACTACATAATAAATGTATGTTTTAAACATTTTTGAGGTATGTAAGTTTGTGCTCAATATCCTTTATAACTATACGCACAAGGATTCATGGTAAATTAAATAAAACGCTGGCCGCTCCTTTTTTCAGTTTTCTTATTGAATGTGGCTGCAGCATCAAGTGAGATCTTAATATAAATCCTCCTATAATTCATCTGATCTCTGGCTTATAAAGAGCAAATATAATATTGGTGAATAATGTGAATACGCTCACTATTAGATCAGAAGCTCTGTATAATTTTGGTGTCCGCTAATAGAAAAAGTTATATAAATGCATAGATAAATCTTCTGATGTGGCTCCAAGTTAAAGGAACATGATGTGCACGGAAACTGCTCTAAAAAGTCTATTTTCTTTGGAATTGACTAAATAAGTTTAAAGTGAACCCCGCACAAGTGAGAGTGATTAAAGTATAATAGTTTCTTTTATGCTGTAATTATTTTTTATTTACATTAATGTCCCTCTTACTAAATTTAGATATTTGTAGTTTAAAGGGACATGAAACCCAATGATTTTCTTTCGTGACTCAGATAGAGCATGCAAATTAAAACAACTTCTAATTTACTTCTGTTATCGAACAGGAAAGAAAAAATGTGGGTTCCATGTCCCTTTAACTGACCCTGCAGCATACTGCACAGTGATTGTTGAGATCAGCACAGGAGCTTGTTTTTATCTGGCCTCCACTGGCCACAGCAAAGGCAATAAGATAAAAATACTTAAAGGGACACTAAACCCAATTTGTTTCTTTAATAATTCAGATAGAGCATGCAATTTTATGCAACTTTCTAATTTACTCCCATTCTCAACTTTTCTTCGTTCTCTTGCTATCTTTATTTAAAAAGCAGGAATGTAAAGCTTAAGAGCCAGCCTATTTTTGGTTCAGAACCTGGTTTATGCTTGCTTATTGGTTTGCTAAATGTAGCCACCAATAAGTAAGCGCTATCCAGGGTGCTGAACCTAAAATGGGCTGGCTCCTAAGCTTTAAATTTCTGATTTTTAAATAAAGATAGCAAAAGAACGAAGAAAAACTGATAGTAGGAGTAAATTAGAAAATTGCTTAAGATTGCATGCTCTATCTGAATCATTAAAGAAAAACATGCTCTTTTAAGTGGTATATCTTTGGGAGCTAATTTTACTATCAAAAAGTTTTAAATTCCAATTTTTTATGCTATGTGATGCAGTTATTAATTGTTTATGTATATTATGCAAATACATTGAAATAAACATCAGCAGACACACTGCCTAAAATGCTGGTGCATGCCACATATCTAGATATGCTTCACGTACACATCTACAATAATGCTCTCACTGAAAACAGTGATAATGTTTATAAAAGTATTTTTACTAATATTGGGGGAAAACATTCAACAGAAATTTGCCCAGCCCACAGTATATGACACTGGAAAATTGCAAGGTGTCTCATCAACAGAAAAATGCCACCCTGCTGCCTTTCACTGCTCATGTCTCTACCTCTGCGTTTATTAAACCAGAAATATGGAATATTAATGAAGCAACTATGTGAACAGATAATATTAAAGGAAACAATTTATATGTTATGCAGATGCGGCTTGCTAGACAAAAAAAATGACATGAGAATTTAATTGTGCATAATAAGATCTCGGTGCGAACATGTTTAATGACCCATGGTAAACATGACAATTATCATTTAAAGCGTCTCTGTTCCTAACAGTTAGTTAATAATTTAAAGGGACAGTAAACAATATTTTGCAGAGTAATTGCGTAAACCTAACCGTGTTTTTTTCCCCCCTCTATGTGAGTCCTTCTGGCTGATTTGCTATAACTTAGTTATTTTTAAGTTTCATATTTACAGCAGCTTCAACAGTTTCTCAGCTAAAATATATTTGTGTGTCAGTGGGTGCATTGTCCAATCAAAAGCCACAGGCGTAAGGATCCTTGTGTTTCTTATAATACATAGTGCAAACAGACAAGACTTAGAGGTTACAGAAAACAAAAGTGCGCACCTGCATGAGATTAACGGGACATTAAACACTAAATAAATGCTAGATAGAATGATTATTCCGAGAAAAGATTAGTCTGAGAATAACGTGTAGACATATTTCTTTTAAAGTTTCATTAGCTGTTTAAATAGTGACAAAATAGTGTAAAGTTTAGTGTCTATAAAACAATGGGAGCTGCCATGTTGTAACTTAGGTTACCTTCTTTGCTGTGGCCAATTAGGGACAGTTATAAATAGGTCACTAGAGTGTGCAGCCAATAGCTGTGTGGAACAGAACAGTGTTCTGCACTTTCATTTCTAACAGGAACTGAAAAGTTCACAATTTCAGAATGGAATTACAGGAAAAGGAGACAAATAAATAACGAAAGTATGTTGCAATTTTTATATATATATATATATATATATATATACGATTTATAATTTTATATATTTGTTGATCAAATATAAATAATTAACCAAATAAACTGGAGACAGTTTACCTCCGATTATCTATGTATTTATACTGGTATATAGCTCAATCATCAGTCTATTTCTGATATAACTAGAAAAAGAATCTGAAAAAAAGTTATTATTCACAAAAATAAAACCTTTATGTAGAAACCCATTATTTAAATTGATGCTTAATGACTACTGATTTAAAAAGTGATGAAAATTGTGATGAAAATGGATTTGATTTAAATCATCTCCACCCTGGTACTGTCTGAAAAATGTTTTATTTTTATGTAATTAGCAGATGGGCTAAAGGGATTTAAAATATTTTGAGATTGTAATATAAAAGGTTAAATATTTGCATTAAAAACAAAAAAAACTTGTGCCAATTGTGGGGTTTTCAATCCCAGTGGAAGACCCCAGACTTACGCTGCTATACACTACAGTCATTGATCGCACCCTGGCCTGAGCGTTGATGGAAAGCTAAATTACAACAGGCACCTATTGCATTATTGACACTAAAATGTTACATTTATTATTTCAAATTTAAGCAAAAATAAAAAAAATTTAAAAATACATCTGCATATTATTCATATACAATGAAAAGCATTTTTTGCACACGCACATACAAACCAAAATGCTTTTTGCAAATTTATCACTGTTTGTAATGCTGTTTGAAATATTTAAATAAGTCATATTTACACAATGCTTTCAGAAAACATTACAAAAAAAAATGTCCAAAGAATAATTGCCAAGGCTGGCGCTTACTTACGGCTGCATTAGAGTGGAGAGATGCACCGTATAATCACGGTACACACAAATAACAATTATTACCTGAGTACAGCCAATGCTTTGAGATATTTCTCAATAATAGTACAGTTATTAGACTGCATCCTGCAATTACCCCATCAAACAGGACAAACAACAAGCTCTTAAAATAATAGTCCTAACAACATTTTCCCATGTCTAGGATATTTGCGCTGTGTGATGCTGCTTACCTGAGTCGTTATCCTTGCCATCCCCGCAGGCTGTTTCCATGGAAGTGTCACATCCTGTCCCTCGCCAGCCAAGCTGACATACACAGTGCCACCCGTTCATATCCAACGTGCATCTTCCATTCCCGTTACACAAGCCAGGACAGCCCTCTGAAAAGAAGAAAACAAACACATCATTTGTTGGGATATCTATAATAACGGAAACGGACATTTTTAATGAAGTAGCGCAGTTCCAAAGAGGACTCAGAAGATATTTAACTGTTTGCAATATATTTATATATCTTAACAAAAACTGACAGAAATGAGTACAGGCTGTGTGATTTCTTAATAAATAATGGCATACTGTGATAGCCATATCAAATTGCTTGTATTTAAAATATGTGCATATTTACGTACGTAACCCTTTGGTTGCCAAAAAGAACCATCTATAGCATTCAACCAAAAAAAAAAAAAATGAATCCAAATGAATAATAGTTGTTACTGCTATGAGTAAGAAATTAATTTCATTAATTGAAATCATTTCATTAATTGAAATCATAGGAATAACAATGTTTTTTCCTCTGCACATGATAAAGAGTTCAGGACTTAACGATATATAAGTGCAAATATTTCAAAATATTGAATTAGTTGAAGTTCTTGCTATAGTGATAACATACGCCATAGGAATCACATTCATCTATACAGACAGCAATGTCCAGCATCTAACACTCTCATATTGAAATGTAGACTAATAAAAGGGCACAAAATAAATAATAAATATGTAAATCAGACTACCAACCAATCAGACTAGCATATCACATAATCATTCATCAGACAGTGGAACTAATTGTCATTATTATTATTAATTAGTGAAGAGATACATTAAAGTCATTTTTTTCTTATGAATCTTTTAAATCCACAATATATATCAGCAATGAAATAATAGTTTCTGATATTTAGCAGAAAATACCTTAGAGCGCTACACGTACAACCAATGAAAAGCAATAGCAAGGGAAGTAGATACGCCTTCCCTGTCCTAAGGCAATGGAAATGACGCATTAAGGTTAAGGCATCACAAAAATGTCACAAATATCCCTTTAATTAAAAAAATGTCCTCTAAAGAACAACAAAAAGTGCCTCAGCTTGCAAATCACTCACACGAGCGCTCTCATGGTGTATATTACTAAAATACTGTGTCAGTGCGTTTAAAGGGACATTATACAGCTCTTGCTATTAAATAAAAAGTTTGCTTCTCCCTTGTTTCTTTAGAAAAGCCCAAAAAATATAATCTGTAAGCAGTAAACTATGTTAATCAAATATATTCTTTAGGCAGTTTGTAGCATTTTCAAAAAGTTACAGATTTTGTTTTTGGCCTCTATGACTGAGACAGAGCACAATTTTGCACACCAGCAACAGATGTAGAATATGTTATGTTAAACACCTATTGCTTTAGTGTAAACAAAAAGAAATGTGAATGTTTCAGACTCGCTAGAGATGCCAAAAAGCAAATATGTTTTTAAAATGCTGCAAATAAAATTGCTGATTTTAAAAACTAGGTTACAGAACTTGCTTTTCTTTAGGGAGTGTGGGAGATTTTTTTTACACAGATGAGGAGATGCTTAAAGGGACAGTAAACTCATAATTACACTATCATGATTTAGACAGAGCATACAACTTTAAACAACATTCCAATTTACTCCTATTATTTAATTTGTTTCCTTCTCTTGTTATCCTTTGCTGAAAGGTTTACCTAGGTAAGCTCAGGAGCAGCAAATAACCTAGGTTCTAGCTGCTGATTGGTGGCCGTATATACTGATTGTCATCCATGTGTTCAGTTAGAAACCAATAGTGCATTCCTGCCCATTAAACACATTTGATAATAGAAGTAAACTGGAAAGCTGTTTAAAATTGTATGTTCTATCTAAACTATGAATGAAAAATATTGGATTTCATGTGCCTTTAATGTCTATTAAAAATCTAAAAAACGTCTGAAGTACACACTGGTGGTGAAGAGGGTAATGGAAGATGGCAAACTCATACTGTACATATTCATTATATTTTAAAAGATCAAAGATTTTTAAAGGGACACTAAACTCAAAAAAAAAAAAAAATTGTGCAAAGAGCACAACATGTTCAAAATATTATTTGAAAACGGATGGCGAGGGAACGTTTGTGCAGTACTACTTTGTGGGATAGAATCTCAGTGGTTATTAACAAAACTCACATAGCTATAAAACAAAGGAATACATTTATTAACCCTTTCCCGCCGGGACTTATTTGTCTACATTCGGAAGTTCTGATTTAAACAAATAATTAAAAGTGAAAACACGCGATTATTCATGCGATTTCAATGATGGGATCGGGTCAGATGCGAGTGACTATGATGCTAGACCCGCCCTCCAGGTCACAATCCCATTAAGGAAGTTTCTATGGCTTCAGTAAAGCCAAACAGCTAGGGTGTTCCATGCGGTCCTAATGGCGCTAAAGCCGGCATGGAACGTCCTAAGGGCGGGAAGGGGTTAAGCTACATTTGCAGCTTTTGAGGCTTTGCCGAGCACAGATTTTAGAAGCAGAATCAGTTTCTTTTGCCTCTTTGTGATCTCAGAATTCGTGAAATCAATCAACCCGAAACTCGTTCATTCAGTGTGATTGACACACATAGGTGCGGCACTGCACAAGAAGGCTCTTGTGCAATGTTAAATTTCACCACACAATGCTTCAATCAGTCATAAAACACCAAACAAATATATATGAAATTTAAAATGCTCTTTTTCGGAATGCAACAAAGACTTAAAAAAAAGTCATACCTTTATTTTTATATATTATTTTAATGTAAGCTGAATTTTGCTTTTATGTTGTTTACTAAATCTTAACTGTGCACCTCTGCTGCAATGTATCCAATTTCTGCTTTATTTATAACATTTAAAGGGACATTCTAGCCAAACTTAGTATGCACACGGGCGTACTTCAACTTTGCATAGAAGCATTTTTGCAATATACATGTATTAGTAAAAATGCTTGTAGTAAAATCTATAACTGCTTCAAGAGTGTACTTAAGTAGGCTCTGTGCACCAGCATTTTATACACAGCATTTGCTTAGAGAGCCTAAGGTGCTTGAATATTTCATGATTCATATAGAACAGGCAATTTTAAGCAACTTTCTAATTTACTCCTATTATCAATTTTTCTTTGTTCTCTTAATAAGCTTTGTTAAATGAGCAGCAATGCACTTCTGGATGCTGACTGAACACATGTATGAACCAATGACAATCAGTATATATATGCAGCCACCAATCAGCAACTAGAACTTAGGTTATTTGCTGCTCCAGAGCCTTCCTAGATAAACCTTTTAGCAAAGGATAACAAGAGAATGAAGCAAATTAAATAATAGACGTAAATTGAAAAGTTGTTTAAAATTGTATACTCTGAGGCCGATTTACCAAATGTCTATCGGACCTGATCCGACAGTGCGGATCAGGTCCGACAAACATCGCTGAATGCGGAGAGCAATACGCGCTCCGTATTCAGCATTGCACCAGCAGCTGACAAGAGCTGCTGGTGCAACACCGCCCCCTGCAGACTCGCGGCCAATGGGCCACCAGCAGGGAGGTGTCAATCAACCCGATCGTACATTTTGACCAGAATGCCAGTTTAAAGTATGCTGACTTTTCAATAGCAGACATCTCTTTTAGCATTATTCCTGTTTGCAACATAAAAAATAAAAAGAACCACTAGCAAATGCTGCATAACTAACTCTTTATTGAATATACAGTATTAATTTATACATCATAGCTTTAAGGAGGGAACTAATTTGCAATTTGCTGCCAGTTATTTGCAATCAAATTCAAGTCTTTTCAAATGAAAAGAAAAGAAAAAAAAAAGCCTGGAATACATTCAGAATACAAAACCATTCATAGCTGACTAGTTCATTTCGGCAACGATTCAATGAAGTTATTGAAAGTGCAAGATAAAAAAAGCCAATAATTACGAAAGACAAATGGATTGGAAAATGCTGTTATTTTAACACAATATACAGTTGGGAGCCAACAAAGTTTTAAAAGTTTTCAACCACTTAGCGGACAGGTTTTTGTTACGCATCACTGCGCACGCTGGGAAAGTCATTAAAAAAAGTAAATGGATTTTAAGACAATCTATAACAGAGACATTTTCAATGGAGTAAATTTAGCTATTATAGTAAACCCTAAAGTCATATTTATTTTCTAGCTGCAGGGCCAGTAAAATTAAAACAGTTGGGTCAGACGACTAGTGCTGCTGATCGGATCAATAGCCGTTTCTGCTCAGGACAAGCAGTACTTTAACTATGGGCTTAAACACGTAGCTTTGCTGCATTGCTAGTGATAAAATGACTCGCTCTTACCAATTACAGCATTTCATTTAGCACTATAATTGCATTTTAAAAAGATCTCTGTTTAAATATTAATTAAGAATAGTATTTATACTTTTCTAAAAAAAAAAAATGTAATCAAAGTAAGCATTTGATTTTCTAAATGCTAAAAAAATCAGTCAAGGACAATTTATTTGGTGAGAAACGGCTTGGTCTTTAAATCATAATTGAGCGCTTATTCATGAAAGGTGATGGAAATAGAAAATCAGCACAGAAGATATTTCTCTGTAAATAGAGTGCAGATCATTTCATTTTATGTTTGTGTCTTTTATTTATAATCATAATATTAAAATATAGCCGATAGAACAATGAGAATAATGGCAAAATACATAAATATCTTTCAAATTTGCTTCTATTGTGAATGTTAAATCATTCTCTTGGTATACTTTATTGAATGAACAGCAATACATTACTGGGAGCTAGCTGAACACATGGAGAATCCAATGACAAGAGGCATATATGTGCAGTTACCAATCAGCAGCTAGCTGCCACCTTCTAAGCCTACCTAGGTATACTTTTGAACAAAGGGTACCAAAGTGATAATAAACCGATTTTTTTTTCTTACACGATTCAGATAGAGCATACCGTTTTAAGCAACTTTCTAATTTACGCCTATTATCACATTTTCTTCGTTCTCTTTGTATCTTTATTTGAAAAAGCAGGAATGAAAGCTTAGGAGCCGGCCCATTTTTGGTTCAGCACCTGGGTACAGCTTGCTGATTGGTGGCTAACTAGGGTGCTGAACCTAGCTTTCATTCCTCCTTTTTCAAATAAAGATACCAAGAGAACGAAGACAATTTGATAAAAAGAGTCAATTAGAAAGTTGCTTAAAATGGCATACTCTATCCAAATCATGAAAGAAAGGAAAAAAACATAATTTATGCTTACCTGATAAATTCCTTTCTTCTGTTGTGTGATCAGTCCACGGGTCATCATTACTTCTGGGATATTATCTGCTCCCCTACAGGAAGTGCAAGAGGATTCACCCAGCAGAGTTGCTATATAGCTCCTCCCCTCTACGTCACCTCCAGTCATTCGACCAAAGACCAACGAGAAAGGAGAAACCAAGGGTGTAGTGGTGACTGAATTATAATTTAAAAAATATGCACCTGCCTTAAAAACAGGGCGGGCCGTGGACTGATCACACAACAGAAGAAAGGAATTTATCAGGTAAGCATAAATTATGTTTTCTTCTGTTATGTGTGATCAGTCCACGGGTCATCATTACTTCTGGGATACCAATACCAAAGCAAAAGTACACGGATGACGGGAGGGATAGGCAGGCTCATTATACAGAAGGAACCACTGCCTGAAGAACCTTTCTCCCAAAAATAGCCTCCGAAGAAGCAAAAGTGTCAAATTTGTAAAATTTGGAAAAAGTATGAAGCGAAGACCAAGTTGCAGCCTTGCAAATCTGTTCAACAGAGGCCTCATTCTTAAAGGCCCAAGTGGAAGCCACAGCTCTAGTGGAATGAGCTGTAATTCTTTCAGGAGGCTGCTGTCCAGCAGTCTCATAGGCTAAACGTATTAAGCTACGAAGCCAAAAAGAGAGAGAGGTAGCAGAAGCTTTTTGACCTCTCCTCTGTCCAGAATAAACGACAAACAGGGAAGAAGTTTGGCGAAAATCTTTAGTTGCCTGCAAGTAGAACTTGAGGGCACGAACTACATCCAGATTGTGTAGAAGACGTTCCTTCTTTGAAGAAGGATTTGGACACAAGGATGGAACAACAATCTCTTGATTGATATTCCTGTTAGTGACAACCTTAGGTAAGAACCCAGGTTTAGTACGCAGAACTACCTTGTCTGAGTGAAAGATCAGATAAGGAGAATCACAATGTAGGGCTGACAACTCAGAGACTCTTCGAGCCGAGGAAATAGCCATTAAAAATAGAACTTTCCAAGATAACAATTTTATATCAATGGAATGAAGGGGTTCAAACGGAACACCCTGTAAAACGTTAAGAACTAAGTTTAAACTCCATGGCGGAGCAACAGTTTTAAACACAGGCTTGATCCTAGTTAAAGCCTGACAAAAGGCTTGGATGTCTGAATTTTCTGACAGACGCCTGTGAAACAAGATGGACAGAGCTGAAATCTGTCCCTTTAATGAGCTAGCCGATAAACCCTTTTCTAAACCTTCTTGTAGAAAAGACAATATCCTAGGAATCCTAACCTTACTCCAGGAGTAATCTTTGGATTCACACCAGTATAGGTATTTACGCCATATTTTATGGTAAATCTTTCTGGTAACAGGCTTCCTAGCCTGTATCAGGGTATCAATAACCGACTCAGAAAAACCACGTTTTGATAAAATCAAGCGTTCAATTTCCAAGCAGTCAGCTTCAGAGAAGTTAGACTTTGATGTTTGAATGGACCCTGAATCAGAAGGTCCTGTCTTAGAGGTAGAGACCAAGGCGGACAGGATGACATGTCCACTAGATCTGCATACCAAGTCCTGCGCGGCCATGCAGGCGCTATTAGAATCACTGATGCTTTCTCCTGTTTGATTTTGGCAATCAATCGAGGAAGCAGCGGGAAGGGTGGAAACACATAAGCCATCCTGAAGTTCCAAGGTGCTGTCAAAGCATCTATCAGAACCGCTCCCGGATCCCTGGATCTGGATCCGTAGCGAGGAAGTTTGGCGTTCTGTGGAGACGCCATGAGATCTATCTCTGGTTTGCCCCAACGTTGAAGTATTTGGGCAAAGACCTCCGGATGAAGTTCCCACTCCCCCGGATGAAGAGTCTGGCGACTCAAGAAATCCGCCTCCCAGTTCTCCACTCCCGGGATGTGGATTGCTGACAGATGGCAAGAGTGAGACTCTGCCCAGCGAATTATCTTTGATACTTCTATCATTGCTAGGGAGCTTCTTGTCCCTCCTTGATGGTTGATGTAAGCTACAGTCGTGATGTTGTCCGACTGAAACCTGATGAACCCCCGAGTCTTTAACTGGGGCCAAGCTAGAAGGGCATTGAGAACTGCTCTCAATTCCAGAATGTTTATTGGCAGGAGACTTTCCTCCTGACTCCATTGTCCCTGAGCCTTCAGAGAATTCCAGACAGCGCCCCAACCTAGAAGGCTGGCGTCTGTTGTTACAATTGTCCAGTCCGGCCTGCTGAACGGTATCCCCCTGGACAGATGTGGCCGAGAAAGCCACCATAGAAGAGAGTTTCTGGTCTCTTGATCCAGATTCAGAGTGGGGGACAAATCTGAGTAATCCCCATTCCACTGACTCAGCATGCACAATTGCAGCGGTCTGAGATGTAGGCGTGCAAAGGGAACTATGTCCATTTCTGCTACCATTAAGCCGATCACCTCCATGCATTGAGCTACTGACGGGAGTTGAATGGAATGAAGAACACGGCATGCATTTAGAAGCTTTGTTAATCTGTCTTCTGTCAGATAAATCTTCATTTCTACAGAATCTATAAGAGTCCCCAAGAATGGAACTCTTGTGAGAGGAAAGAGAGAACTCTTCTTTTCGTTCACTTTCCAACCGTGTGACCTTAGAAATGCCAGAACTAACTCTGTATGAGACTTGGCAGTTTGAAAGCTTGAAGCTTGTATCAGAATGTCGTCTAGGTACGGAGCTACCGAAATTCCTCGCGGTCTTAGTACCGCCAGAAGGGCACCCAGAACCTTTGTAAAGATTCTTGGAGCCGTAGCCAATCCGAATGGAAGGGCTACAAACTGGTAATGCCTGTTTAAGAAGGCAAACCTTAGATACCGGTAATGATCTTTGTGAATCGGTATGTGAAGGTAAGCATCCTTTAAATCCACTGTGGTCATGTACTGACCCTCTTGGATCATGGGTAAGATTGTCCGAATAGTTTCCATTTTGAACGATGGAACTCTTAGGAATTTGTTTAGGATCTTTAAATCCAAGATTGGCCTGAAAGTTCCCTCTTTTTTGGGAACCACAAACAGGTTTGAGTAAAACCCTTGTCCTTGTTCCGACCGCGGAACCGGATGGATCACTCCCATTAATAATAGATCTTGTACACAGCGTAGAAACGCGTCTTTCTTTATTTGGTTTGTTGACAACCTTGACAGATGAAATCTCCCTCTTGGGGGAGAGGATTTGAAGTCTAGAAGGTATCCCTGAGATATGATCTCTAGCGCCCAGGGATCCTGGACATCTCTTGCCCAAGCCTGGGCGAAGAGAGAGAGTCTGCCCCCCACTAGATCCGGTCCCGGATCGGGGGCCCTCGGTTCATGCTGTCTTTGGGACAGCAGCAGGTTTACTGGCCTGCTTGCCCTTGTTCCAGGACTGATTAGGCTTCCAGCCTTGTCTGTAACGAGCAACAGCTCCTCCCTGTTTTGGTGCAGTGGAAGTTGGCGCTGCTCCTGCTTTGAAATTCCGAAAGGGACGAAAATTAGACTGTCTAGCCTTAGCTTTGGCTTTGTCTTGAGGTAGAGCGTGGCCCTTACCTCCTGTAATGTCAGCAATAATTTCTTTCAAACCGGGCCCAAATAAAGTTTGCCCCTTGAAAGGTATACTAAGTAATTTGGACTTAGAAGTTACATCAGCCGACCAGGATTTTAGCCACAGCGCTCTGCGTGCCTGAATGGCGAATCCTGAATTCTTAGCCGTAAGTTTGGTTAAATGTACTACGGCCTCCGAAATGAATGAATTAGCTAGTTTAAGGACTCTAAGCCTGTCCGTAATGTCGTCCAGCGTAGCTGAACTAAGGTTCTCTTCCAGAGACTCAATCCAAAATGCTGCCGCAGCCGTGATCGGCGCGATGCATGCAAGGGGTTGTAATATAAAACCTTGTTGAATAAACATTTTCTTAAGGTAACCCTCTAATTTTTTATCCATAGGATCTGAAAAAGCACAGCTATCCTCCACCGGGATAGTGGTACGCTTAGCTAAAGTAGAAACTGCTCCCTCCACCTTAGGGACCGTTTGCCATAAGTCCCGTGTGGTGGCGTCTATTGGAAACATCTTTCTAAATATTGGAGGGGGTGAGAACGGCACACCGGGTCTATCCCACTCCTTAGTAACAATTTCAGTTAATCTCTTAGGTATAGGAAAAACGTCAGTACTCGCCGGTACCGCAAAGTATTTATCCAACCTACACATTTTCTCTGGTATTGCAACAGCGTTACAATCGTTGAGAGCTGCTAAGACCTCCCCTAGTAATACACGGAGGTTCTCCAATTTAAATTTAAAATTTGAAATATCTGAATCCAATCTGTTTGGATCAGAACCGTCACCTACAGAATGAAGCTCTCCGTCCTCATGCTCTGCAAGCTGTGACGCAGTATCAGACATGGCCCTAGAATTATCAGCGCACTCTGTTCTCACCCCAGAGTGATCACGCTTGCCTCTTAGTTCTGGTAATTTAGCCAAAACTTCAGTCATAACAGTAGCCATATCTTGTAATGTTATCTGTAATGGCTGCCCAGATGTACTAGGCGCCATAATATCACGCACCTCCCGGGCGGGAGATGCAGGTACTGACACGTGAGGCGAGTTAGTCGGCATAACTCTCCCCTCGCTGTTTGGTGAAATTTGTTCAATTTGTACAGATTGGCTTTTATTTAAGGTAGCATCAATACAGTTAGTACATAAATTTCTATTGGGCTCCACCTTGGCATTGGAACAAATGACACAGGTATCTTCCTCTGAATCAGACATGTTTAACACACTAGCAATAAACATGCAACTCGGTTACAATTTTATTTAATAAAAACGTACTGTGCCTCAAGAAGCACTAAACGATTAAGTGACAGTTGAAATAATGAACTGAAAAACAGTTATAGCATCACTCTTAACAAACAACACAACTTTTTAGCAAAGGTTTGTTCCCATTAGTAAAATAACACTAATTAAATTTTAAACAACGTTTTAAATCACAGTCACTATATAAGTCTCACAGCTCTGCTGAGAGAATCTACCTCCCTTCAAAGAAGTTTGAAGACCCCTGAGTTCTGTTAGAGATGAACCGGATCATGCAGAAAAACTGACTGGAAATTTTTGATGCGTAGCAAAGAGCGCCAAAAACGGCCCCTCCCTCTCACACACAGCAGTGAGAGAGAAACGAAACTGTCATAATTAACACAAGCAAACTGCCAAGTGGAAAATAATGCCCAAATACTTATTCACTCAGTACCTCATTAATGCAAACGATTCTACATTCCAGCAAAAACGTTTAACATGAAAAATACCTAATAAAAGGTTTAATGTACTTTTACAGAGTAATTCCGGTGAAATACCATCCCCAGAATACTAAAGTGTAGAGTATACATACATGTTCATTATAACGGTATGGCAGGATTTTTTCATCAATTCCATTCAGAAAATAACAACTGCGACATACCTCAATGCAGATTCAACTGCCCGCTGTCCCCTGATCTGAAGCTTTTACCTCCCTCAGATGGCCGAGAAACAGCAATATGATCTTAACTACTCCGGTTAAAATCATAAGAAAAACTCTGGTAGATTCTTCTTCAAACTCTGCCAGAGAGGTAATAACACGCTCCGGTGCTATTGTAAAATAACAAACTTTTGATTGAAGTTCTAAAAATTAAGTATAATCACCATAGTCCTCTCACACCTCCTATCTAGTCTTTGGGTGCAAGAGAATGACTGGAGGTGACGTAGAGGGGAGGAGCTATATAGCAACTCTGCTGGGTGAATCCTCTTGCACTTCCTGTAGGGGAGCAGATAATATCCCAGAAGTAATGATGACCCGTGGACTGATCACACATAACAGAAGAAAATGGGTTTATTATCAAATTAGTAAAATAAAAGTAAATCAGAACGTTGTGTAAAATTGTAAGCACTATCTAAATCATGAAAGAAACATTTAGGGTTTCATGTCCCTTTAAGAAATAGTAGTTGTAAGAATGATACAAAAGTTCTGCTCTAATGCAATTGGTTGCAAATGGGGAAGGGGTGCAAAACATTTTTTTTTTCTGGAATGTTAAATGCAGGCAGTAAATGAACTGCTTACTCGCCCTACACCTCCGGTACAGGTTTCATAGCTGGGAACACTGGCTTCCTGCAGATTGATAAAGGGAGCCCATGACAAGATGAAATGCAGGGCATGACCAGTTGGCCAATCAAAAGAAGCATTCACACATAGCTGCTGATCATTGGCCTATACAAGGAACATATGTTGAAATATAAAATGTTTAATGAATTAAAAAGTATTTTATTATTGCACAAGGACGTCCCTTTGAGTATTTCTTGCAACCAACAGAACAGAATGATGAAATGAAAGGACAAAGTGCAAGATTTATTTCACATGATTTGAGCCAATAGGAGATCATATCTGATTTTATTTACATACTACTAGATTTGTAGATTCTCTGCCTTACTAGGTGCAGATTACAGCAATGGGGGCACGACAAATGCACTATGCTACCTTAAAAAGAACCTATTTAACCCACTCACTTCCAGACAAAGCTCTAACACATTGCATGGATTCAATATTTGTTACTCGGCATAGCCAAGACACATTTTTTTGTTTGTAGTTAAACAAGCTAAACTACAAGCAGAATGTAACAATGTATTGCAGACATTTCTGGCAGCTGAGGCGTTAAAGCCTATATTACAGCGCTCTCGTATAAAAAACATAATTTATGCTTACCTGATAAATTCCTTTCTTCTGTAGTGTGATCAGTCCACGGGTCATCATTACTTGTGGGATATTAGCTGCTCCCCTACAGGAAGTGCAAGAGGATTCACCCAGCAGAGTTGCTATATAGCTCCTCCCCTCTACGTCACCTCCAGTCATTCGACCAAGGACCAACGAGAAAGGAGAAGCCAAGGGTGTAGTGGTGACTGGAGTATAATTTAAAAAATATTTACCTGCCTTAAAAAACAGGGCGGGCCGTGGACTGATCACACTACAGAAGAAAGGAATTTATCAGGTAAGCATAAATTATGTTTTCTTCTGTTAAGTGTGATCAGTCCACGGGTCATCATTACTTGTGGGATACCAATACCAAAGCAAAAGTACACGGATGACGGGAGGGATAGGCAGGCTCTTTATACAGAAGGAACCACTGCCTGAAGAACCTTTCTCCCAAAAATAGCCTCCGAGGAAGCAAAAGTGTCAAATTTGTAAAATTTGGAAAAAGTATGAAGCGAAGACCAAGTTGCAGCCTTGCAAATCTGTTCAACAGAGGCCTCATTCTTAAAGGCCCAAGTGGAAGCCACAGCTCTAGTGGAATGAGCTGTAATTCTTTCAGGAGGCTGCTGTCCAGCAGTCTCATAAGCTAAACGAATTATGCTACGAAGCCAAAAAGAGAGAGAGGTAGCAGAAGCTTTTTGACCTCTCCTCTGACCAGAGTAAACGACAAACAGGGAAGACGTTTGTCGAAAATCTTTAGTTGCCTGTAAATAAAATTTAAGGGCACGAACTACATCCAGATTGTGCAAAAGACGTTCCTTCCTCGAAGAAGGATTTGGGCACAAGGATGGAACAACAATCTCCTGACTGATATTCCTGTTAGTGACTACCTTAGGTAAGAACCCAGGCTTAGTACGCAGAACTACCTTATCCGAGTGAAAAATCAAATAAGGAGAATCACAATGTAAGGCTGATAACTCAGAGACTCTTCGAGCCGAGGAAATAGCCATTAAAAATAGAACTTTCCAAGATAACAACTTTATATCAATGGAATGAAGGGGTTCAAACGGAACACCCTGTAAAATGTTAAGAACTAAGTTTAAACTCCATGGCGGAGCAACAGTTTTAAACACAGGCTTGATCCTAGCTAAAGCCTGACAAAAGGCCTGGACGTCTGGATTTTCTGACAGACGCCTGTGTAACAAGATGGACAGAGCTGAGATCTGTCCCTTTAATGAGCTAGCCGATAAACCCTTTTCTAAACCTTCTTGTAGAAAGGACAATATCCTAGGAATCCTAACCTTACTCCAGGAGTAACCTTTGGATTCGCACCAGTATAGGTATTTACGCCATATCTTATGGTAAATCCTTCTGGTAACAGGCTTCCTAGCCTGTATCAGGGTATCAATAACCGACTCAGAAAAACCACGTTTTGATAAAATCAAGCGTTCAATTTCCAAGCAGTCAGCTTCAGAGAAGTTAGATTTTGATGTTTGAATGGACCCTGTATCAGAAGGTCCTGTCTTAGAGGTAGAGACCAAGGCGGACAGGATGACATGTCCACTAGATCTGCATACCAAGTCCTGCGTGGCCATGCAGGCGCTATTAGAATCACTGATGCTCTCTCCTGTTTGATTTTGGCAATCAATCGAGGAAACAGCGGGAAGGGTGGAAACACATAAGCCATCCCGAAGTTCCAAGGTGCTGTCAAAGCATCTATCAGAACCGCTCCCGGATCCCTGGATCTGGACCCGTAGCGAGGAAGTTTGGCGTTCTGGCGAGACGCCATGAGATCTATCTCTGGTTTGCCCCAACGTCGAAGTATTTGGGCAAAGACCTCCGGATGAAGTTCCCACTCCCCCGGATGAAAAGTCTGGCGACTCAAGAAATCCGCCTCCCAGTTCTCCACTCCCGGGATGTGGATTGCTGACAGGTGGCAAGAGTGAGACTCTGCCCAGCGAATTATCTTTGATACTTCCATCATTGCTAGGGAGCTTCTTGTCCCTCCTTGATGGTTGATGTAAGCTACAGTCGTGATGTTGTCTGACTGAAACCTGATGAACCCCCGAGTTTTTAACTGGGGCCAAGCCAGAAGGGCATGGAGAACTGCTCTTAATTCCAGAATGTTTATTGGCAGGAGACTTTCCTCCTGATTCCATTGTCCCTGAGCCTTCAGAGAATTCCAGACAGCGCCCCAACCTAGTAGGCTGGCGTCTGTTGTTACAATTGTCCAGTCCGGCCTGCTGAATGGCATCCCCCTGGACAGATGTGGCCGAGAAAGCCACCATAGAAGAGAGTTTCTGGTCTCTTGATCCAGATTCAGAGTAGGGGACAAGTCTGAGTAATCCCCATTCCACTGACTCAGCATGCACAATTGCAGCGGTCTGAGATGTAGACGTGCAAAGGGTACTATGTCCATTGCTGCTACCATTAAGCCGATCACCTCCATGCATTGAGCTACTGACGGGAGTTGAATGGAATGAAGGACACGGCATGCATTTAGAAGCTTTGTTAATCTGTCTTCTGTCAGATAAATCTTCATTTCTACAGAATCTATAAGAGTCCCCAAGAATGGAACTCTTGTGAGAGGAAAAAGAGAACTCTTCTTTTCGTTCACTTTCCATCCATGCGACCTTAGAAATGCCAGAACTAACTCTGTATGAGACTTGGCAGTTTGAAAGCTTGAAGCTTGTATCAGAATGTCGTCTAGGTACGGAGCTACCGAAATTCCTCGCGGTCTTAGTACCGCCAGAAGGGCACCCAGAACCTTTGTGAAGATTCTTGGAGCCGTAGCCAATCCGAATGAAAGAGCTACAAACTGGTAATGCCTGTCTAAGAAGGCAAACCTTAGATACCGGTAATGATCTTTGTGAATCGGTATGTGAAGGTAAGCATCCTTTAAATCCACTGTGGTCATGTACTGACCCTTTTGGATCATGGGTAAGATTGTCCGAATAGTTTCCATTTTGAACGATGGAACTCTTAGGAATTTGTTTAGGATCTTTAAATCCAAGATTGGCCTGAAAGTTCCCTCTTTTTTGGGAACCACAAACAGGTTTGAGTAAAACCCTTGTCCTTGTTCCGACCGCGGAACCGGATGGATCACTCCCATTAATAACAGATCTTGTACACAGCGTAGAAACGCTTCTTTCTTTATCTGGTTTGTTGACAACCTTGACAGATGAAATCTCCCTCTTGGGGGAGAGAATTTGAAGTCTAGAAGGTATCCCTGAGATATGATCTCTAGCGCCCAGGGATCCTGAACATCTCTTGCCCAAGCCTGGGCGAAGAGAGAGAGTCTGCCCCCCACTAGATCCGGTCCCGGATCGGGGGCCCTCGGTTCATGCTGTCTTTGGGGCAGCAGCAGGTTTCCTGGCCTGCTTGCCCTTGTTCCAGGACTGGTTAGGTTTCCAGCCTTGTCTGTAACGAGCAACAGCTCCTTCCTGTTTTGGTGCAGTGGAAGTTGATGCTGCTCCTGCTTTGAAATTCCGAAAGGGACGAAAATTAGACTGTCTAGCCTTAGCTTTGGCTTTGTCTTGAGGTAGGGCGTGGCCCTTACCTCCTGTAATGTCAGCGATAATTTCTTTCAAACCGGGCCCAAATAAAGTTTGCCCCTTGAAAGGTATATTAAGTAATTTGGACTTAGAAGTTACATCAGCTGACCAGGATTTTAGCCACAGCGCCCTACGTGCCTGAATGGCGAATCCTGAGTTCTTAGCCGTAAGTTTGGTTAAATGTACTACGGCCTCCGAAATGAATGAATTAGCTAGTTTAAGGACTCTAAGCCTGTCCGTAATGTCGTCCAGCGTAGCTGAACTAAGGTTCTCTTCCAGAGACTCAATCCAAAATGCTGCCGCAGCCGTAATCGGCGCGATGCATGCAAGGGGTTGCAATATAAAACCTTGTTGAACAAACATTTTCTTAAGGTAACCCTCTAATTTTTTATCCATTGGATCTGAAAAAGCACAGCTATCCTCCACCGGGATAGTGGTACGCTTAGCTAAAGTAGAAACTGCTCCCTCCACCTTAGGGACCGTTTGCCATAAGTCCCGTGTGGTGGCGTCTATTGGAAACATCTTTCTAAATATTGGAGGGGGTGAGAACGGCACACCGGGTCTATCCCACTCCTTAGTAACAATTTCAGTTAGTCTCTTAGGTATAGGAAAAACGTCAGTACTCGCCGGTACCGCAAAGTATTTATCCAACCTACACAATTTCTCTGGTATTGCAACAGTGTTACAATCATTAAGAGCCGCTAAAACCTCCCCTAGTAATACACGGAGGTTCTCCAATTTAAATTTAAAATTTGAAATATCTGAATCCAATCTGTTTGGATCAGAACCATCACCCACAGAATGAAGCTCTCCGTCCTCATGCTCTGCAAGCTGTGACGCAGTATCAGACATGGCCCTAGTATTATCAGCGCACTCTGTTCTCACCCCAGAGTGATCACGCTTGCCTCTTAGTTCTGGTAATTTAGCCAAAACTTCAGTCATAACAGTAGCCATATCTTGTAATGTTATCTGTAATGGCCGCCCAGATGTACTAGGCGCCATAATATCACGCACCTCCCGGGCGGGAGATGCAGGTACTGACACGTGAGGCGAGTTAGTCGGCATAACTCTCCCCTCGCTGTTTGGTGAAATTTGTTCAATTTGTACAGATTGGCTTTTATTTAAAGTAGCATCAATACAGTTAGTACATAAATTTCTATTGGGCTCCACCTTGGCATTGGAACAAATGACACAGATATCTTCCTCTGAATCAGACATGTTTAACACACTAGCAATAAACTTGCAACTTGGTTACAATCTTATTTAACAAAAACGTACTGTGCCTCAAAGAAGCACTAAATGATTAAATGACAGTTGAAATAATGAACTGAAAAACAGTTATAGCATCAATCCTTAAAAACAACACAACTTTTAGCAAAGGTTTGTTCCCATTAGTAAAGTAACAATAATTAAATTTGAAACATAAAAATTACAGAGCAACGTTTTTAATCACAGTCAATATATAAGTCTCACAGCTCTGCTGAGAGAATCTACCTCCCTCCAAAGAAGTTTGAAGACCCCTGAGTTCTGTTAGAGATGAACCGGATCATGCAGGAAATACAAGAGTAACTGACTGGAAATTTTTGATGCGTAGCAAAGAGCGCCAAAAACGGCCCCTCCCCCTCACACACAGCAGTGAGAGAGAAACGAAACTGTCACAATTAAAACAAGCAACTGCCAAGTGGAAAAATAATGCCCAAATATTTATTCACTCAGTACCTCAGAAAATGCAAACGATTCTACATTCCAGCAAAAACGTTTAACATAATAAATACCTATTAAAAGGTTTAATGTACTTTTAACAGAGTAATTCCGGTGAAATACCATCCCCAGAATACTGAAGTGTAGAATATACATACATGTCATTATAACGGTATGGCAGGATTTTCTCATCAATTCCATTCAGAAAATAAAAACTGCTACATACCTCAATGCAGATTCATCTGCCCGCTGTCCCCTGATCTGAAGCTTTTACCTCCCTCAGATGGCCGAGAAACAGCAATATGATCTTAACTACTCCGGTTAAAATCATAGTAAAAACTCTGGTAGATTCTTCTTCAAACTCTGCCAGAGAGGCAATAACACGCTCCGGTGCTATTGTAAAATAACAAACTTTTGATTGAAGTTATAAAAACTAAGTATAATCACCATAGTCCTCTCACACATCCTATCTAGTCTTTGGGTGCAAGAGAATGACTGGGGGTGACGTAGAGGGGAGGAGCTATATAGCAACTCTGCTGGGTGAATCCTCTTGCACTTCCTGTAGGGGAGCAGCTAATATCCCACAAGTAATGATGACCCGTGGACTGATCACACTTAACAGAAGAAACAATGTTCTGCAGTTTATGCTGATACACTAATTTAGTATTATCTGACACTCTTCAACGGCGGCTCAGGCTGTTAATTGCAATATAATCGTATAATACGTCAATGTCTGGTTACGCAATAAGCTGCCTGTACCACGACTACTACTGTGCCCCGCGTTAAGGTTCTAATTAAATGTACCACTGGGCCTAAGCCAGGCTTGAGTAATAAATTGATAAGGAACAGGATTTTTTTTTAAAGAACTGTTTTAAAGGAGCACAGACGTTCAGCACGGCAAATGTTTGTAAAGATTTTATCTCTAGTGTTTTATCTATGCTTCATGTGTGCACCTGGTGCACGCGCACAGCAAATGGTAAGTAGCCTCTATGCCCCGTCCTTCTGAGCCTTTTTATGCTGCTTTGCTATACAGTCAGTGCATACTACCTGAATTTCATATCCCTTTAATACAGACACACTAAGCTGATGTGAAATACGGTCTCAAAACTGAGGATTATATTATAAATAAATTAGTTTAAAGAATTCA
>NC_069501.1:1215621080-1215691080 GCF_027579735.1 Bombina bombina | reverse complement strand
GTGAGATACTACAACTCTCAGACAATGCAGGAAATGCAGAAAAAAAAGGAAAATTAAGGATATAAAGTTTGAAGTTCCCTTTTCTGTGGATTCAGTCTGAAACTTTGAATTGGTTTGGTGGAGAATACCAACAGCAGAGTGTTGTATCCATCACTCTAAGCTAACTCATGTTATAAAGTCATATGGAATCTGGACTTTGCTGGGAGATCTGGATACTAGTAACATTTCTATAATGAGGTGCTGGTCTTGTGAAGGTTACAAAAAGACATATTATGGACAATTTTCAAGTCCACTACTGTTTATTTAAACAACAAAAAAAGGCCATAATGTGTTGTGGGCCAGCTTTAGACACACAGACCTAAAAACTTATAGTATATATATATATATATATATATATATATATATATATATATATATATATATATATATATATATATATATATATATATACACACACACACCTATCTATATATACTGTATACTGAAATCTATCATCTATGTCTATCTAGCTATCAATCTATCCATCCATCTATCCATCCAATCTATCTATTGTATCTATCTATTGCATATCTATCTATCTATTGTATCCATCTATCTATCTAGCTATCAATCTATCCATCCACCCGCCTATCCATCTTTCTATCTATCTATCTAGCTATCCATCTATCTAGCTAGCAATCTATCCATCATCTATCTATCCATATAGCTATCAATCTATCCATCTATCTATAAATTTTAGCAAAATAAATACGGTCTCAGGAGCTTAATATTTCCACCTATCAGTTTTTGCAGTTGTTATATTTACATAAATATGTTGTTACATATAACAATGATTTATGCTAACTATAAGGCAAAGTTTATTTCTCCTCCACAGAGGACAAGGTATGTGTACTAAATAAAGTGTACAACGTCATGACTACCATGCTGTGGAAGCTGAGTGATGACAGGAGTTCTGTAGTGTTGTATTAAATAGGAGTTCTGTAATGTTGTAGTAAATAGGTCTGTAGTGTTGTAGTAAATAGGAGTTCTGCTGTGTTGTAGTAAACAGGAGTTCTGTAGTGTTGTAGTAAACAGGAGTTCTGTAATGTTGTAGTAAATAGGTCTGTAGTGTTGTAGTAAATAGGAGTTATGCTGTGTTGTAGTAAAAAGGAGTTCTGTAGTGTTGTAGTAAATAGGAATCTTATGGCGCTCTACAAATAACGCCAATAATAATAGGAGTTCTGCTGTGTTGTAGTAAATAGCAGTTCTGTAGTGTTGTAGTAAATAGGATTTCTGTAATGTTGTAGTAAATAGGAGTTATGTAGTGTTATAGTAAATATGAACTATTTAGTGTTGTAGTAAACAGGAGTTCCATAATGTTGTAGTAAATAGGAGTTCCATAGTATTGTAGTAAATAGGAGTTCTGTAGTGTGGTAGTTAATAGGAGTTATGTAATGTTGTAGTAAATAGGAGTTATGCTGTGTTGTAGTAAATAGGAGTTATGCTGTGTTGTAGTAAATAGCAGTTCTGTAGTGTTGTAGTAAATAGTAGTTTCTGTAATGTTGTAGTAAACAGGAGGTCTGCTGTGTTGTAGTAAACAGGAGTTCTGCTGTGTTGTAGTAAATAGGAGTTCTGCTGTGCTGTAGTAAACAGGAGTTCTGCTGTGCTGTAGTAAATAGGAGTTCTGCTGTGCTGTAGTAAACAGGAGTTCTGTAGTAATGTAGTAAATATGAGTTATGTAATGTTGTAGTAAATAGGAGTTCTGTAGTGTTGTAGTAAACAGGAGTTCTGTAGTGTTGTAGTAAATAGGAGTTCTATAGTGTTGTAGTAAATAGGAGTTCTGTAGTGTTGTAATAAATAGGAGTTCTGTAGTGTTGTAGTAAATAGGAGTTCTGCTGTGTTGTACAAAAAAAGGTGTTCTGTAGTGCTGTATTAAATATGTATGTAGTGTTGTAGTAAATAGGAGTTTTGTAGTGTTGCAGTAAATATGAGTTCTGTAATGATTTAGTAAACCGTTCTGTAGTGTTGTGGTAAATAGGAATTCTGTAGTGTTCTAGTAGATAGGTGTGTAGTGTTCTAGTAAATAGGAGTTTTTTAGTGTTGTAGTAAACAGGAGTTCTGTAGTGTTGTAGTAAACAGTTCTGGAGTGTTGTGGTAAATAGGACTGTAGTGTTCTAGTAATTAGGAGTTCTGTAATGTTGTAGTAAACAGGAGTTATCTTGTGTTGTAGCAAATAGGAGTTATGTAGTGTTGTAGTAAAAAGGAGCTCTGCTGTGTTGTAGTAAATAGGAGGTCTGCAGTGTTGTAGTAAATAGGAGTTCTGCTGTATTGTAGTAAATAGGAGTTCTATAGTGTTATAGTAAACAGGAGTTCTGCTGTGTTGTAGTAAATAGGAGTTATGTAATGTTGTAGTAAATAGGAGTTCTGCTGGTTTGTAGTAAATAGAAGTTCTGTAATGTTGTGGTAAACAGAAGTTCTTCTGTGTTGTAGTAAATAGGTCTGTAGTGTTCTAGTAAATAGCGGCTAGATTACGAGTTTTGCGTTATGAGAAAAAAGCAGCGTTAAGCTGATATTACGAGTCTTGAAGGTACAGCTGTCCCGCAAACTTTTTTTGCCTTACCGCAAATCAACTTACGCAAGTTGCGTATAGTCTTTTTTTCTATGGGACTTCCATAGCGCCAGCATTACAAATTTGTCCTGGGAGGCCAAAAAGTGAGCGGTACAGCCTATCCCATCAAGATTCGTAACGCATTTTAAAGTCAGTAGTTATGAGTTTTACACTACAAAGCCATAGTTTAAAACTCATAACTAAAGTGCTAAAAAGTACACTAACACCCATAAACTACCTATTAACCCCTAAACCGAGGCCCTCCCGCATCGCAAACACTAAAATAAAATTTGTAACGCCTAATCTGACGCTCCGGACATCGCTGCCACTATAATAAACATATTAACCCCTAAACCGCCTCACTTCTGCCTCACAAACACTAATTAAATATTATTAACCCTTAATCTGCCGCCCCTAACATCGCAGCCACCTACCTACATTTATTAACCCCTAATCTGCTGCCCCCAATGTCGCCGCCACTATACTAAATTTATTAACCCCTAAATCTAACCCTAACACCCCCTAACTTAAATATAATTACAATAAATCTAAATAAAACCTACTATTAATAACTAAATAATTCCTATTTAAAAATAAATACCTGTAAAATAAACCCTAAGCTAGCTACAATATAACTAACAGGTAAGTTTGTATTTATTCAGTTACTAAATAGTTAAATAGTTAATAACTATTTAGTAACTATTCTACCTAGTTAAAATAAATACAAACTTGCCTGTATAATTAAAATAAACCCTAAGCTAGATACAATGTAACTATTAGTTATATTGTAGCTAGCTTAGGGTTTATTTTACAGGTGAGTATTTATTTTTAAATGGGAATTATTTAGTTATTAATAGTAGATTTTATTTAGATTTATTGTAATTATATTTAAGTTAGGGGGTGTTAGGGTTAGACAGATTTAGGGGTTAATAAATTTAGAATAGTGGCGGCAGCAGATTAGGGGTTAATAAATGTAGGTAGGTGGCGGCGATGTTAGGGGCGGCAGATTAGGGGTTAATAATATTTAACTAGTGTTTGCGAGGCGGGAGTGCAGCGGTTTAGGGGTTAATATGTTTATTATAGTGGCGGCTACAGATTAGGGGTTAATAAATGTAGGTAGGTTGCGGCGACATTGTGGGCGGGAGATTAGGGGTTAATAAATATAATGTAGGTGTCTGCGATGTTGGGGCAGCAAATTAGGGGTTAATAAGTATAATGTAGGTGGTGGCGATGTCGGGGGTGGCAGATTAGGGGTTAAAAAGTGTAAGATTAGGGGTGTTTAGACTCGGGGTTCATGTTAGGGTGTTAGGTGTAAACATAAAATGTGTTTCCCCATAGGAATCAATGGGGCTGCGTTAAGGAGCTTTACGCTGCTTTTTGGCAGGTGTTTGACTTTTTTTCAGCGGCTCTCCCCATTGATATCAATGGGGAAATCGTGCACGAGCATGTACAACCAGCTCACCGCTGACTTAAGCAGTGCTGGTATTGGAGTGTGGTATGGAGCACAAGTTTGCTCTACGCTCACTTCTTGCCTTTTAACACCGGGTTTGTAAAAACCTGTAATACCAGCGTTGTAGGAAAGTGAGCGGTGATAATAACGTGCAAGTTATCAACGCACCCCTCATAACGCAAAACTCGGAATCTAGCCGTAGGAGTTTTGTAGTGTTGTAGTAAATGGGAGTTATGTAATATTGTAGTAAATAGGTTTGTAGTGTTGTAGTAAATAGGTCTGTAGTGTTGTAGTAAATAGGAGTTCTGTAGTGTTGTAGTAAACAAGAGTTTTGTAATGTTGTAGTAAATAGGTCTGTAGTGTTGTAGTAAACAGGAGTTCTGTAATGTTGTAGTAAATAGGTCTGTAGTGTTGTAGTAAATAGGAGTCCTGTAGTGTAGTAAATAGGAGTTCTGCTGTGTTGTAGTAAATAGGAGTTCTGTAATGTTGTAGTAAACAGGAGTTCTGCTGTGTTGTAGTATACAGGAGTTCTGTAGTGTTTGACTTATCATAAACATCAATAATAACCTATAAAAATATACTAAGGACAGAAAAATACCTCCTAAATAAGCAATATTGTCTCACCAGCTATGGATCTACTCAACATAGGGCCCTGGTGCAAAACATTTTTCTACCTCTCCCCAAGGTAGATTAGTAGTACGCAATAGTAATAACATAAAAGCTGCTCTAAACAATGATTTTCTGTAGATAGATACTGCACTAATAAAAGCCCCCCTTGTATTAGGATTGTACACATTCTGCACATGCCTAGGTATAGACTCACTGCACCAAATGTAGTTCTGCCACCTGTGTCCCACAGTGGTCTTCTAAATAAGGAACACTGTTATATATACTAACCACTATATGTAACAAAAAATAATTAGAACAAGTAATGTTCAAAAACATAATTTATGCTTACCTGATAAATTTATTTCTCTTGTAGTGTATCCAGTCCACGGATCATCCATTACTTATGGGATATTAACTCCTCCCCAACAGGAAGTGCAAGAGGATTCA
The DNA here is from genome assembly GCF_027579735.1 of Bombina bombina. Classification (NCBI taxonomy): domain Eukaryota; kingdom Metazoa; phylum Chordata; class Amphibia; order Anura; family Bombinatoridae; genus Bombina; species Bombina bombina. Next base: position 1,215,685,987 of record NC_069501.1, on the reverse strand, counting down.
CCCAGCAGAGCTGCTATATAGCTCCTCCCCTAACTGCCATTACCAGTCATTCGACCGAAAACATGCAGAGAAAGGAAAACCATAGGGTACAGTGGTGACTGTAGTTTAATGGAAAAATTACCTGCCTTAAAGTGACAGGGCGGGCCGTGGACTGGATACACTACAAGAGAAATAAATTTATCAGGTAAGCATAAATTATGTTTTCTCTTGTTAAGTGTATCCAGTCCACGGATCATCCATTACTTATGGGATACCAATACCAAAGCTAAAGTACACGGATGACGGGAGGGACAGGCAGGCTCTTTATACGGAAGGAACCACTGCCTGAAGAACCTTTCTCCCAAAAACAGCCCCCGAAGAAGCAAAAGTGTCAAATTTGTAAAATTTGGAAAAAGTATGAAGAGAAGACCAAGTTGCAGCCTTGCAAATCTGTTCAACAGAAGCCTCATTCTTAAAGGCCCAAGTAGAAGCCACAGCTCTAGTAGAATGTGCTGTAATTCTTTCAGGAGGCTGCTGTCCAGCAGTCTCATAGGCTAACCGTATTATGCTACGAAGCCAAAAGGAGAGAGAGGTAGCCAAAGCTTTTTGACCTCTCCTCTGACCAGAATAAACGACAAACAGGGAAGACGTTTGTCGAAAATCCTTAGTTGCCTGTAGATAAAATTTCAGGGCACGGACTACATCTAGATTGTGTAGCAGACGTTCCTTTTTCGAAGAAGGATTAGGACACAAAGATGTAACCACAATCTCTTGATTGATATTCCTGTTAGTGACCACCTTAGGTAGGAACCCAGGTTTAGTACGCAGAACTACCTTGTCTGAATGAAAAATCAGATAAGGAGAATCACAATGTAAGGCAGATAACTCAGAGACTCTTCGAGCCGAGGAAATCGCCATTAAAAACAGAACTTTCCAAGATAACAACTTGATATCAATGGAATGAAGGGGTTCAAACGGAACCCCCTGTAAAACATTAAGAACTAAGTTCAAACTCCATGGTGGAGCAACAGTTTTAAACACAGGCTTGATCCTAGCTAAAGCCTGACAAAAAGCTTGAACGTCCGGAACTTCTGACAGACGTTTGTGTAAAAGAATGGACAGAGCTGAAATCTGTCCCTTTAAGGAACTAGCGGATAAACCCTTTTCTAAACCTTCTTGTAGAAAAGACAATATCCTCGGAATCCTAACCTTACTCCATGAGTAACTCTTGGATTCGCACCAATATAAGTATTTGCGCCATATCTTATGGTAAATCTTTCTGGTAACAGGCTTCCTAGCCTGTATTAAGGTATCAATAACTGACTCAGAAAAACCACGTTTTGATAAAATCAAGCGTTCAATTTCCAAGCAGTCAGCTTCAGAGAAATTAGATTTTGATGTTTGAAGGGACCCTGGATCAGAAGGTCCTGTTTCAGAGGTAGCGACCAAGGTGGACAGGATGACATGTCCACTAGATCTGCATACCAAGTCCTGCGTGGCCATGCAGGCGCTATTAGAATCACTGATGCTCTCTCCTGTTTGATTCTGGCAATCAATCGAGGAAGCATCGGGAAAGGTGGAAACACATAAGCCATCCCGAAGGTCCAAGGTGCTGTCAAAGCATCTATCAGAACCGCTCCCGGATCCCTGGATCTGGACCCGTAACGAGGAAGCTTGGCGTTCTGTCGAGACGCCATGAGATCTATCTCTGGTTTGCCCCAACGTCGAAGTATTTGGGCAAAGACCTCCGGATGAAGTTCCCACTCCCCCGGATGAAAAGTCTGACGACTTAAGAAATCCGCCTCCCAGTTCTCCACTCCCGGGATGTGCATTGCTGACAGGTGGCAAGAGTGAGACTCTGCCCAGCGAATTATCTTTGATACTTCCATCATTGCTAGGGAGCTTCTTTTCCCTCCCTGATGGTTGATGTAAGCTACAGTCGTGATGTTGTCCGACTGAAACCTGATGAACCCCCGAGTTGTTAACTGGGGCCAAGCCAGAAGGGCATTGAGAACTGCTCTCAATTCCAGAATGTTTATTGGTAGGAGACTCTCCTCCTGATTCCATTGTCCCTGAGCCTTCAGAGAATTCCAGACAGCGCCCCAACCTAGTAGGCTGGCGTCTGTTGTTACAATTGTCCAGTCCGGCCTGCTGAATGGCATCCCCCTGGACAGATGTGGCCGAGAAAGCCACCATAGAAGAGAATTTCTGGTCTCTTGATCCAGATTCAGAGTAGGGGACAAGTCTGAGTAATCCCCATTCCACTGACTTAGCATGCACAATTGCAGCGGTCTGAGATGTAGACGTGCAAAGGGTACTATGTCCATTGCTGCTACCATTAAGCCGATCACCTCCATGCATTGAGCTACTGACGGGTGTTGAATGGAATGAAGGACACGGCATGCATTTTGAAGCTTTGTTAACCTGTCTTCTGTCAGGTACCGCAATTCCTCGCGGTCTTAGTACCGCCAGAAGAGCACCCAGAACCTTTGTGAAGATTCTCGGAGCCGTAGCCAATCCAAATGGAAGAGCTACAAACTGGTAATGCCTGTCTAGAAAGGCAAACCTTAGATACCGGTAATGATCTTTGTGAATCGGTATGTGAAGGTAAGCATCCTTTAAATCCACTGTGGTCATGTACTGACCCTTTTGAATCATGGGTAAAATTGTCCGAATAGTTTCCATTTTGAACGATGGAACTCTTAGGAATTTGTTTAGGATCTTTAAATCCAAGATTGGCCTGAAAGTTCCCTCTTTTTTGGGAACCACAAACAGATTTGAGTAAAACCCTTGTCCTTGTTCCGACCGCGGAACCGGATGGATCACTCCCATTAATAAAAGATCTTGTACGCAGCGTAGAAACGCCTCTTTCTTTATTTGGTTTGTTGACAACCTTGACAGATGAAATCTCCCTCTTGGGGGAGAGAATTTGAAGTCTAGAAGGTATCCCTGAGATATGATCTCTAACGCCCAGGGATCCTGGACATCTCTTGCCCAAGCCTGGGCGAAGAGAGAAAGTCTGCCCCCCACTAGATCCGTTCCCGGATCGGGGGCCCTCGATTCATGCTGTCTTAGGGGCAGCAGCAGGTTTCCTGGCCTGCTTGCCCTTGTTCCAGGACTGGTTAGGTCTCCAGCCTTGTCTGTAGCGAGCAACAGCTCCTTCCTGTTTTGGTGCAGAGGAAGTTGATGCTGCTCCTGCTTTGAAATTACGAAAGGAACGAAAATTAGACTGTCTAGCCTTAGGTTTGGCTCTGTCTTGAGGCAGGGCATGGCCTTTACCTCCTGTAATGTCAGCAATAATTTCTTTCAACCCGGGCCCGAATAAGGTCTGCCCTTTGAAAGGTATATTAAGCAATTTAGATTTAGAAGTAACGTCAGCTGACCAGGATTTTAGCCACAGTGCTCTGCGTGCCTGAATGGCGAATCCGGAATTCTTAGCCGTAAGTTTAGTTAAATGTACTACGGCATCTGAAATAAATGAGTTAGCTAACTTAAGGGCTTTAAGCTTGTGTGTAATCTCATCTAATGGAGCTGATTCAAGTGTCTCTTCCAGAGACTCGAACCAAAATGCTGCTGCAGCCGTGACAGGCGCAATGCATGCAAGAGGTTGCAATATAAAACCTTGTTGAACAAACATTTTCTTAAGGTAACCCTCTAACTTTTTATCCATTGGATCTGAAAAGGCACAGCTATCCTCCACCGGGATAGTGGTACGCTTAGCTAAAGTAGAAACTGCTCCCTCCACCTTAGGGACCGTTTGCCATAAGTCCCGTGTGGTGGCGTCTATTGGAAACATCTTTCTAAATATCGGAGGGGGTGAGAACGACACACCGGGTCTATCCCACTCCTTAGTAACAATTTCAGTAAGTCTCTTAGGTATAGGAAAAACGTCAGTACTCGCCGGTACCGCAAAATATTTATCCAACCTACACATTTTCTCTGGTATTGCAACTGTGTTACAATCATTCAGAGCCGCTAACACCTCCCCTAGTAATACACGGAGGTTTTCCAGCTTAAATTTAAAATTTGAAATATCTGAATCCAGTTTGTTTGGATCAGAACCGTCACCCGCAGAATGAAGCTCTCCGTCCTCATGTTCTGCAAATTGTGACGCAGTGTCTGACATGGCCCTAATATTATCAGCGCACTCTGTTCTCACCCCAGAGTGATCACGCTTACCTCTTAGTTCTGGTAATTCAGCCAAAACTTCAGTCATAACAGTAGCCATATCCTGTAATGTGATTTGTAATGGCCGCCCAGATGTACTCGGCGCTACAATATCACGCACCTCCCGAGCGGGAGATGCAGGTACTGACACGTGAGGCGAGTTAGTCGGCATAACTCTCCCCTCGTTGTTAGGTGAAATATGTTCAATTTGTACAGATTGACTTTTATTTAAAGTAGCATCAATACAGTTAGTACATAAATTTCTATTGGGCTCCACTTTGGCTTTAGCACATATAGCACAGATATCTTCCTCTGAATCAGACATGTTTAACACACTAGCAAATAAACTAGCAACTTGGAAATACTTTTCAAGTAATTTACTATAATATGAAAACGTACTGTGCCTATAAGAAGCACAGAAAAAGTTATGACAGTTGAAAATGAATAAACTGAAAAGTTATAGCATCAAATCTTTGTAAAAAACACAATTTTAGCAAAGGATTGCTCCCATTAGCAAAGGATAACTAACCCTGATAGCAGAAAAAAAAAAAATACAGAAATAAACGTTTTTTTTATCACAGTCAACTACAATCTCACAGCTCTGCTGTGAGTGATTACCTCCCTCAAAACAAGTTTTGAAGACCCCTGAGTTCTGTAGAGATGAACCGGATCATGCAGGGAAGACAATAAACTTCTGACTGAATTTTTTGATGCGTAGCAAAAGCACCAAAAAAGGCCCCTCCCCCTCACACATAACAGTGAGAGAGATCAGTAAACTGTCATAAATTAAATAAAACGACTGCCAAGTGGAAAAAAATAGTGCCCAAAACATTTTTTCACCCAGTGCCAGCAAAAAACATTTAAAATTAATAAATTGAGTGTTATTAAAAAGCCTGTTGCTAGTCCCTGCAAATTAGGCTAAAGTTTTATGCATACAGTATAATTCCAGTGAAGTGCCATTCCCCAGAATACTGAAGTGTAAAATATACATACATGACAGCCTGATACCAGTTGCTGCTACTGCATTTAAGGCTGAGTTTACATTATATCGGTATGGCAGAATTTTCTCATCAATTCCATTGTCAGAAAATAATAAGCTGCTACATACCTCTTTGCAGATTAATCTGCCCGCTGTCCCCTGATCTGAAGTTTACCTCTCCTCAGATGGCCGAGAAACAGCAATATGATCTTAACTACTCCGGCTAAAATCATAGAAAAACTCAGGTAGATTCTTCTTCAAATTCTACCAGAGAAGGAATAACACACTCCGGTGCTATTATAAAATAACAAACTTTTGATTGAAGGTATGAAACTAAGTATAATCACCACAGTCCTCTCACACATCCTATCTATTCGTTGGGTGCAAGAGAATGACTGGTAATGGCAGTTAGGGGAGGAGCTATATAGCAGCTCTGCTGGGTGAATCCTCTTGCACTTCCTGTTGGGGAGGAGTTAATATCCCATAAGTAATGGATGATCCGTGGACTGGATACACTTAACAAGAGAAATTAAATTTTTCCCAATAAAGCATAATGTCATTTTAATATACACCTACATGTACAGTATATACACACGCATACACATACACACACGTATAAATGTGTAGCATATCATTAATTCTATATTATGCATAATTGGGCAGAACTTATTAAATGCAATATGTAAAAGTGTCTATGTTCAATCACTTATCCACTATCTAGACATCACCCAATCATGGGTTTTGAGGGCTGCATTGACATGTATACACAGAAAGATAATCTTAAAGGGACATTATACACTCATTTTTTCTTTGCATACATGTTTTGTAGATGATCTATTTATATAGCCCATAAAGTTATTTTGGTTTTTTTTTAAATGTATTGTTTTGCTTATTTTAAAAAAAAACATTGCTCTGAATTTTAGACTCCTAACCAAGCCCCAAAATGTTGTGAGAATACCGTCAGCTACCTACTCCAGCTTGCTCCTGTTTGTGTAAAGGGTCTTTTCATATGCAAAAGAATGGGGAGGGGGAGTGTCTTATTTGCCACTTGCAGTGGGCTTTCCAGCTACCTTTTCAACAGAGCTAAACTAAGAGCTTCTAAATAAGTTTTTAAACAGTTTTATACTGGATTTTTATTTCAGTATCTGTGCATCTTATTCTTTATAGTAGTGTCTATTACATGCAGTTATATGAAAATGAGTGTATACTGTCCCTTTAAGTCTGTGAGTTTCTCAGTGCACAGATCTATAGAATGTCCCAGCTGTTTAATGAGAAAACTTCAGTGCAAAGATCACTATAGACACACACACACTTATACATATGTCCACACGCATACACACAAGTTTATAACTTGATTATATATACTGGTATATAAATAAATAAATAAAAGTGTAAACTGTTGAAGTCACCTAATCAACAAATGAAAGGACATTTTGTGACATTCCCACATGAAATATGTATGATCCCAGCCAAGACAAAGCTGCGCATGCTACAAGAACCCCTCTCATCCCATAAAGCATGCCTCTTTCGTTGATGTGACGCTTGAGTTAGTTTTCGTTTTCACCCTACCAATAGTGCAGTGCTCTCCATTCCAGCCCGGACTGCATTCACATTTCCCATCCCGACATGTCCCGTGTTCATTGCAGCGCGGGTGACATGCTCGCTGATCACACGCGGTGCCCATCCAGCCTTCATCACAGCGACAGCTTCCTCCAATACATGTCCCATGTCCGCCACAGTCAGCTGCACAGATCTCTGTAGGACAACAAAGAAGGACGACAAAGAGGGAGAGACGACATAAGGGGGGGGGGGGGAAGAGTTTATTTTTAAAAGATGTACTTGAGGTGCCTTCCAAATACTAAAGCAAGTTGATATGAGACACAGTGCTGTGACCTTAAATGGACATGAAACTCAAAATATAATTTCTCATAAAATATTTAAAGGGACATTAAACCCAAGTTGTAAGCTTCATGATAATGTACCTTCATATATGCAATAAATAATGCAGCTTTATCATATGAGCATATTGTTTTATGTTTTTTTGTTTCACTGATTTCCCTGTCCCCTAGAACAAAACAACCCCTGTATCTTGTCATTGGCTAGATGTGTTCAGCTAGTGGTGCTTTGTTGCTCTTTCACAAAAGGAAATCAAGAGAATGAAGCAAATTTGTTAATAGAAGTTGTTTAAAATTGTATGTTCTGTCTGAATAATAAAATAAAGATTTTGTGTTTCATGTCACTTTAAGGTGGCTTAGCACTGATTTAGTTTAGTTAGTGATAATTTGTTTAATACATATTTAAACTAACATACATATACTCTTTTCAAATCTCTGATAGCTAAATATAAATATATATTTATTTACACGCAATAATATTCACACCTAAACTACCTAGAATGCCCACATACACACACATGTGCACATGCTTATATATATATTTATATTTATTATATTAATACACACACACAAACATATGCAAATGCCTATATATTTATATTTATTATATTTTTACACATACACACACATATGCACATGCCTATATATATTTATATTTATATACATACAAACACATATGCACATGCCTATATATATTTATATTTATTATATTTATACACACACAAACATAGGAAAATACCTATTTATTTATATTTAATATATTTATACGCATACACACACATATGCACATGCCTATATATACATTTAGTTATTATATTTATACACAGACATATGCACATGCCTATATATATTTACACATACCCACACACATATACAAATGCATATATGTATTTACATACACACACATATGCATCTGCCTTTATATATATATTTTTATTTTATTTTTTACACAAAAAACACGTATTACATATATGTATTTACACACACACAAACACATATACAAAATGCATATATGTATTTACACACACACATATACAAATGCATATATTTATTTACACAAACACATATACACAATATACAAATACATATGTATTTACATACACGCACACACAAACACACACATATGCACATGCCTATATATATTTACACAAACACATAAACAAAATACATATATGTATTTACACACACATAAACACATATACAATTCATATATGTATTTACACACACACAAACAAATGCACATATGTATTTACTCACACAAACACATATACAAATGCATATATGTATTTACACACACATACACAAATGCATTTATGTATTTACACACACATAAACACATATACAAATGCATATATTTATTTACACACATATACAATGCATATAAATATTTACACAAACACATATACAAATTCATATATGTATTTACACACACATATACAAATGCATATATGTATTTACTCACACATATACAAATGCATATATGTATTTACACACACACACAAACGCATATACAAATGCATATGTGTTTATTCACACATAAACACATATACAAATGCATATATATATATATTTACACACACACAAACACATATACAATGCATATAAATATTTACAAACACAAACAAATGCATATATGTATTTACACAAACACATATACAAATGCATATATGTATTTACACACACACACAAACGCATATACAAATGCATATATTTATTTACACACACACACATATACAATGCATATAAATATTTACAAACACATAAACAAATGCACATATGTATTTACACAAACACATATACAAATGCATATATGTATTTACACACACATATACAAATGCATATATGTATTTACACACACACACAAACGCATATACAAATGCATATGTGTTTATTCACACATAAACACATACACAGATGCATATATGTATTTACACACACACACAAACGCATATGTGTTTATTCACACATAAACACATACACAGATGCATATATGTATTTACATACACACAACCACACTTCTTTTGTGGGACAGATGCAGCTACACTTCACTTCCTCTCTTTCCTGAGAATAAAAAAAAGAATTCCTGCAACTCAGAGCTCTAATCCTTTCTGACAATAAGAATCTTCTAAGTAGATTACAAAAAAAGGAGAGCGAGAGGGAGAGGGGAGACCGCCATAGATTGTAAAGGTCTCTCTTGATTGATTTGCCTATTTACTTTCTAATTCTCTCATCCTAAAGCTTTTGTGCAAGGCAAATCCAAACGGGAGTCGGGGGAGGGGAACTAAAATCTCTTCCGAAGAATGTTATAGAAGTCATATTTAATTAAAAACTGGTTAAGTGTGAAAACAAAGCAGGAACAAATCACTGATAATACAGTTGAGTGCCGCAAAGCCTGTTTTCTTGCTTGTTAACCTGACATTCTAACTGAATGACATTAGTTTGCATGTTTTTTTATTTCGGGGGGGGGGGGGGAGTCTATGTTCTTCTGTATGCTCGTCTAAAAATAGCGTATTATCAGCTTTTACAAATTACCCCATCTTTGTCATTATTTGGAAGCACAATTTTTTATTTTTTATTATTTTGCAACTGAGTAAAAATCCATAAGTGACAATTTATAGGCGTGTTGGTCTTTAGTTAGACTGACCTGTTGGCCTATAAATATCATATCACTGCTAAGTAAAAACTGCACAAAAGAACTCATAGTGAATGTTGACATTAGGATTATCACCCATATTGGTATTTTTGTGAGAGATTTTTTTTCTTTCTGTGCTGCCTGGGGAGTAGTGTGATATTAAAGGGACAGTCTAGTATAAATTAAACTTTCATTATTCAGACAGGACTTTTAATTTTAATCAACTTTCCAATTTACTTTTATCATCAAATTTGCTTTTTTCTCTTGGTATTCTTAGTTTAAACTAAACCTAGGTAGGCTCATATGCTAATGTCTAAGCCTTTGAGGGCTGCCTCTTATTACATGCTTTTTAAATTCCTTTTCAACACAAAGAGACAGAAAGTACATGTGGGCCATATAGATAACACTGTGTTCAGGCACAGGGGGTTATTTAAGATTTAGCACAAAACAATGCTAAATTTAAGACAATAGATAATAAACAGTCACAGTCATGTGATCAGGGGGCTGGGAGAAGGTTCCTAGATACAAGGTAATCACAGAGGTAAAAAGTATATTAATATAACTGTGTTGGTTATGCAAAACTGGAGAATGGGTAATAAAGGGATTATCTATCTTTTAAAACAATAACAATTCTATGGTAGACTCTCCCTTTAAATCGGTTAGTTTTACTTCTGTACAGAATTGTTAAAAAAACAAAAACATAAAATTACATTTCCTCAGAAAATCAAGCAGGCATACATACAACATACATGTCTACAAACAATTTATCTATCCGTAATGGGGAGACAATATTAAATTCTGAAGCACTAATCTACAAGGCAGGGGTCGAAAAATCTGTTTTAAATTTAGGAGCAAGTAAGAATATTTAGGAATCAGACAGTGGTATGTGTATATAGTGATATGCAGAATAACCAAAATAGTTAGGTAGAATTCTAAGAGCCAGTGGCTCCTGGGTTCCTGGGTTTGTCAAGCCCTTCTATAAGGGCATAAAATGTTATGTGAGAGTGCTGCATTGTTGATAGTTTTTATCACAATAGCTTCAACTTCTTGAAAATCTATTTAGCACATCTCTTCTTTTTTTCCAAATTTTTTCTTTTTTTTGATACTGAGGATTTAAATAAATGTGTCATTCTCTGCAAACACATTGTAATTACAAGCCACTTCTGTTGTGCTGCTATACAAAAACATAACAACCAATTCTAAATGTTTTAAAACAAATTAACATACTGTTTGCTGCACTTGTTTTTCATTAGTAAAACTCCACCCAAAAATTGCCTTATATAGAGAAGCTAATATAGACTTGAGTCAGCAGACATCAAGGCTAGCCAAGGCCATACTGTTAGTATAAAATGCATTGTTTTGTTAGTTAAAGACAGTTAAGGAACGTTATGTACCAGGGTTAGCCTTGAGAAGTCAGAAGGGTACATTTCAAGTGCTTTTCAAAGCTAAACCACATGAAAAGGGAGCAAAATAACTAATGTAAGTATACTGCAAAATTGTTTCATTACACATAACCAGGGGTGGAAAAATATCACTATAGTTTACTAGTCAGGCAGGGGCGAAACTACAGGGGGTGCAGACGTGCAACTGCAACTGGGCCCCTGAGGGTGGGGGCCCAGCTTAAATAAAAAATATATATATATTTTAATAAAAAATGTTGACCTGCCACTGCCTGCACTGATATCATGTGAGTGTGACATGATGCCTCACTAGTGTCTCTGACTACAGGGGGTTAGTGTTTCTGTTTTACCCATTGGTGTTTATGTGTGTGTGTATATGACTGTGTGTGTATTTATGCATGTATGTGTATGTGTGTATGCTTGTGGAACCAGCAAATTACAGACCTTGTTACTACATCATGGGGGGGCGGGGGTATACAGTGTCACTATACAGTAACACTATATACAGTACGGGGGGCTGGACCATGTCACAGACTACTGTGGTCCCTTCATAAAGTCCTGGGATGTGTAGGGTCAGGCCAGCCATCTCACTGGCAGATTACAGACTGTGTCACTAACTTACTATATACAGTACTGGTGGGTTAAACAGTGTCACTATATACAGTACTAGGGGGTCAGACCATCTCACACACAGTGGGCACAGAGTACCTCCTTTTGCAGATATGTATCAAAGTCACCTTTTTTTGGGGGGGGGGGTCCTTAGATTCTTGCACCTGGGCCCTGTGGTTTCTAGTTACGCCTCTGTAGTCAGGGGTTAAACATTACTACCCCAGAGGAAAAAAGTTACTAGTCCACTGAAAGATAGGAAAAAGTTAAATGTTGTACTCGTCTGATGAAATGTCTTACTTTTCCAGAACTAGTGAAAATTGTAATCCTTGCACATAAATAACACTGGGCTGCTGCAGTGTACATGGGATGAGTACTGAAATATAATGACCTAGAAACATCAGTAGCAGAGAAATCAATTGCGGCTGCCCTAACATAAGCCAGTCCTTTTTGACACATTAACGTCCCTTTGACAGCTTTGCTGTATCTTGTGTTGCAGATGTGTTTGGCAATGAAGAGGTTCTCAAAACCTTAAAGGGATATTAAACCGCGCAGGGTTATTTAGTCTACTTATTTATAACTGGTGTTTTGCAGAGGACATAAAGAAAAAGGCTTTTAAAGGGACAGTCTACAAAAGATTTTTTATTGTTTTACAAGATAGATAATCCCTTTATTACCCATTCCCCAGTTTTGCACAACCAACATAGTTATATTAATGTACTTTTTATCTCAGTGATTACCTTGTATCTAAGCATCTTCTGACAGCTCCCTGATCACATGACTGTGACTATTACCTATTGACTTGAATGTAGCATTGTGTTGTGCTAAATCTTAAATAACTTTCTATGCCTTAACAGTGTTATCTATATGGCCCACGTGTACTTTCAGCCTTTTTGTGTTGAAAAAGCATGTTATAAGAGGCAGCCCTCCAGGGCTTAGAAATTAGCATATGAGCCTGTCTAGGTTTAGTGTCAACTAAGAATACCAAGAGAACAAAACAAATTTGATGATAAAAGTAAATTGGAAAGTTGATTAAAATTGCAAGTCCTATCTGAATAATGAAAGTTTAACTTTGACTAGACTGTCCCTTTAAGGAAAATATAAACACTTTGAAATTATAATATAACATTTTTAATTATGTGTAAAAAACTAAACTTTTTTGTTCTATATTTTCATTATTAAAGTGAAAGTAAATTTTAAGAAACTGTATTAATGCTATGGATTCATAGTATCATACTAGTCAATTATTTTTTTAAATTTCGTTCCTATTTTACAAATATTTATGTTTATCGATCCTACCGTCTTTTAGGATCCTCCGCCCCCCGCTCATTTCCTGGTTTTCTAATCTTACACATAAGAGAGGTCCCACCCGCTCTATACGTGGTCAACAGTGCTCTCTTTCATCAATAATATTTTTAGCGCATGCGCAAATGTCCACTCTCTGCTATGATACATATAAAAGAATGAAAATTCAGTAAGAGACGCATGCACATTTGACGGTATGGGCATAGATTGAAGCTTTTCAGACGCCACTGAGGGACCAGTCAATTAGGTATATCAGTATTTGTCATCGCACAGCAAATTATTTTTTTTTAGGCGGGTGGAGGAACTGCGAAATAGTGTTACGGCTTGCAAGGTAAATTACTCTGCTAAATATAGATATTTAAAAAAATTGATGAAATAAACAACTTAATTTAAGATGTATTTTTAGATGCGGAATAGAGGTTGGGGATAGTTGACTTTAACTTTATCCCATTTTCCTGTAATTTAACTCTATAAAGCACTGGATATCTGAACTAGAGCACAGGTGAAATAATCAGCCGATTAGTAGACATGTTTATTTTACTTGCTCTCACCCAAAGAAACCCTGAAAATCTGACCTGTTAGGGAGGTCTGAGGAGTGCTGTAAAGTAATTGGCGCCATGATGTTGAAACCTAGTTCCCTAATCTAATTCTGCTGAGGACAATTATCCGACAGGTAGTGTGCAAACAATGGTTGTGCAAAGGCTGTGTGTGTTATAGCAGTTAAAGGGATGTTAAAGGGACATGTTAAAGGGATACTAAATCCAATTTTCATTCTTTTATGATTCAGATAGAGCATGCAATTTTAAGCAACTTTCTACTTTACTCCTATTATCAATTTTCTTTGTTCTTTTGGTATCTTTATTTAAAAAAGCAGGAATCTAAGCTTAGGAGCTGACCCATTATTGGTTCAGCACCTGGCTAGCGCTTGATGATTGGTGGCTACATTTAGACAACAATCAGCAAGCGCTACCCAGGTGCTGAACCAAAAATGGTCCGGCTCCTAAGTTTACATTCTTGCTTTTCAAATAAAGATAGAAAGAGAACGAAGAAAAAATATAATATGAATAAATTATCTGAATAATGAAAGAAAAAAATTGGGTTTAGAATCCCTTTAAAACCCACTGTTTGAACACTTTAATCAACCCTTCAACATGGTGGCACTCACTATTTTACAGAAACTATATTGCTTACATTTATTTTTCAACATTTACACAATTAATGTAATTTAAAAATAAAAACTACATATTATTCTCAGGTTAATCTTTGCTTTAAATACATCATTATATCTAGCAGTTATTTATGGTTTAAGCGGCTGAGCTCATTACTTGTTAATCACTAACCCCCCCCCCCAATAAAAACTAATATAATGAAACAAATTACAACTGCTTATTATTCTCAGACAAATCTTGGCGTTGAATACATCATTAGATCTGGCATTTACCATGTAAAGTCCCTTTCAATACAATAATGTGAGATTTATTATGCAACAAGTCTTTACCTTTTGCAAACAGGTTAATTATCTGCTGTGTTAGCATGATATACATAGTAATCTGATAGTGTTTACCCACACCGTAGCTAAGCACTCAGGGAATTTACAAAGGAGTGATTCATTATCTGCCTAATTATGTGTATTGCTTTATAGGTTGAATGTGCATCGATAATTTGTGCTTGATCACATACATGGATTAAATATACTGTACATCACGTATTGTCCTTCCTTAAATCGATAAAGCAAAACAAATTGAAGGTCAAGGAGCCCTGTGAATAGATGTCCCACTTTTTTGCACGTTACAAAGCATCTCTCTAAAAAAGAATGTTTGTTGCTGGGGGCTGTGATTGACTTTTGCCCTTTCTCTATTTTAGGATCTAAGGCAGTGCTTTTCCTTTTGGCGGTTATCACAAGGGGCTAATACAGAAACATGAAGCCGGGACTCTCAAGACGTTTCTGCTTTCACCAGACTCAAGAAAGATACTTAATATTTCCTATTAAAGTCAAAGATTACATCTTTCACCATTTTTACAAGACAGAGATCGCACAGACTATACACAAAGGATTTAACTCACGGCTGTCAGAAAAGGCTGCAAAGGGTTAAGTTTTCTTTTTAAAAGAAGCTATTTTAGTGAATTCCCATACAGCATCATAAGCTACTCAGTCTATAATATCTTAGTTCCAGCTAAACCAAGTTTAGAGGGGAAAAACAAGAATAGCGCGTATAGTCAGACGCATGTGGTTTTCTGCCAATATTATCGGGACAACCTCCATGTTTTTATCATTTAAAGGGTCATAAATTGAAAAAAAAGAAATTGTTCTACTATTTAAAAGCATTTTATATTGCACTATTGCTTTTAAATGAGTATGTATTTAATATCTTTAATATAATAGAGGGGTGAGGCGTTAAGAGGGGACGAAGTTTGAAGATTTTGTGCAGTTAGGTATCGCAAAATTTAGTGACTGGACGTGAGAGGTGAAAAAGAACAGAGTTAAAGGGACATGAAACCCACATTTTTTCTTTCATGATTTAGAAAGAGAATGCAATTTTAAACATCTTTCTAATTTACTTCTATTATCTCATTTGTTTTATTCTCTTGATATTCTTTGCTGAAAAGCATATCTAGATATGCTCAGTAGCTGCTGATTGGTTGCTGCACATAGAAGCCTCGTGTGATTGGCTCACCCATGTGCATTGCTTTTTCTTCAACTAAGGATATCTAAAAAAATGAAGCAAAATAAATAATAGAAGTAAATTGTAATGTTGTTTAAATTTGTATTCTCTATCTGAATCATGAAAGAAAGATTTTGGGTTTAGTGGCCCTTTAAGTAAGACACCAAAATAGCAGATTTCAGAGGATGTCAAGATTGTGTTAAAGAGAAACTAAACTCTAAGAAATGCTACACATGTATTCAAATGTAATAATATGCAGCTGTAGAATTAAAGGGACAGTCTAGTCCAAAATAAACTTTCATGATTCAAATAGGGCATGCAATTTTAACCAATTTACTTTTATCACTAATTTTGCTTTGTTCTCTTGGTATTCTTAGTTGAAAGCTAAACTTAGGAGGTTCATATGCAAATTTCTTACACCTTGAAGGTCGCCCCTTAATGAATGCATTTTGACGTTTTTTACCACTTGAGGGTGTTAGTTCATGTGTGTCATATAGATAAAATTGTGCTCACACACAGGGAGTTACCTAGGAGTAAGCACTGATTGGCTAAAGTGCACGTCTGTCAAAAGAACTAAAATAAGGGGCAGTTTGCAGAGGCTTAGATACAAGATAATCACAAAGGTAAAACGTATATTAGAATAACTGTGTTGGTTATGCAAAAAAAGGGAATAGGTACTAAAGGGATTATCTTTCTTTTAAAACAATAACAATTCTGGTGTAGACTGTCCCTTTAAGTACAAAGTTTTAGTTTTATGCCATGTTGCAAATAAGGTCCCAATTATCAAAGAAAACTGTCCCTTTAAGGCATCAAGGGCAAGGTATTTGATAATTACCTTTAGGTGATGGGAGGATATGCAGTAAAAGATATCAGGCTTGAGTTCTAATACTCATAAATTTGGGTATCAGAGTAAAGATGGCGCTAATTATATGTAGATGAAAAAGTAAAAACCCATGACTTGTCCCTGAGAACTCGGATATGAAGTATCTCAGTATAGTGTAAAACTACAAAAAAAAATGCTCCCTCTGTAAAGGGATATAAAAGTCTTTTTTTTATTATTTAACAGAAATTATGCAATGCATTGCAATGTATATGCATGTAAAATAAACATATTAAAAGCATTTAATACTATTATTTTGATAGAAAAATATGCATTGTTTTGAGAGCCTGGGACCCACCCCTTTATATGACTTCCTTTGCTGTGGCTAATTAAGTGAAGATATAAACCGGCTCCCACACAGCATAAAGGTGTCTCCTTTGCACTGAATGCATTCTAGCATCTTTGATAGGATTGTGAATACTACAGTTTTAAATGATAAATTACAGTGAAAGCTGGCAATATAAAAATGCAATGCAAAGTATTTTAATTATGAAAAATTAAACATTCAGATACCAACAAACACTATCGGATACTAATGAAGAAGGCGGCTCATGCCATTCAGCTATTTTCGGAGCCAGATTTATTATTATTGTGAGAAATCCAGATCTTAATGTGTTGCACTTACAAAAGGAGAAATACGGCTTCTTCTGCATTCATCTGTACATATATATATATATATATATATATATATATATATATATTTTAAATCTCTCTCTCTTGGCAATTTTTCAGAGAATATGAATGATAACACAAAAACCTCTCTTTCACTCATGGTTAGTGTTTGACTGAAGCCATTTATTATCAATCAACTGTGTTTACTCTTTTTAAATCATAATGACAACAGAAACTACCCAATTGACCCTGATCAAAAGTTTACATACCCTGGTGATTTTGGTCTGATAACATGCACACAAGTTGACACAAAGGGGTTTGAATGATTATTAAAGGTAACCATCCTCACCTGTGATCTGTTTGCTTGTAATTAGTGTGTGTGTGTGTGTGTGTGTGTATAAAAGGTCAATGAGTTTCTGGACTCCTGAGAGACCCTTGCATCCTTCATCTAGTGCTGCACTGGCGTTTCTGGATTCTGAGTCATGGGGAAAGCAAAAGAATTGTCAAAGGATCTGTGGGAAAAGGTAGTTGAACTGTATAAAACAGGAAAGGGATATAAAAAAATATCCAAGGAATTGAGAATGCCAATTAGCAGTGTTCAAACTCTAATCAAGAAGTGGAAAATGAAGGGTTCTGTTGAAACCAAACCACAGTCAGGTAGACCAACTAAAATTTTAGCCACAACTGCCAGGAAAATTGTTTGCGATGCAAAGAAAACCCCACAAATAACTTCAGGTGAAATACAGGACTCTCTGAAAACACGTGGTGTGGCTGTTTCAAGATGCACAATAAGGAGGCACTTGAAGAAAGATGGGCTGCATGGTCGAGTCGCCAGAAGAAAGCCATTACTACGCAAATGTCAGAAAGTATACAATACATCAAACAGCACAGAGACAAGCCTCAAACATTCTGGCACAAAGTCAATTGGAGTGATGAGACCAAAATTGAGCTTTTTGGCCACAACCATAAACGCTACATTTGGAGAGGAGTCAAGACAGCCTATTATGAAAGGTACACCATTCCTACTGTGAAACACAGAGGTGGATCGCTGATGTTTTGGGGATGTGTGAGCTACAAAGGCACAGGAAATTTTGGACATTCCAACATGACAATGATCCTAAACACAAGGCCAAGTCGACCTGTCATTGGCTACAGCAGAATAAAGTGTAGGTTCTGGAGTGGCCATCTCAGTCTCCTGACCTCAATATCATTGAGCCACTCTGGGGAGATCTCAAACGTGCAGTTCATGCAAGACAGCCCAAGAATTTACAGGAACTGGCGGCTTTTTGCCAGGATGAGTGGGCAGCTTTTTTTTGAGCAGATAAAGAGCCTCATCCACAAATACCACAAAAGACTTCAAGCTATCATTGATGTTAAAGGGGGCAATACATGAATTTAAGAACTGGGGTATGTCAACTTTTGATCAGGGTCATTTGGGTAGTTTCTGTTGTCATTATGATTTAAAAAGAGTAAACACAGTTGATTGATAATAAATGGCTTCAGCCAAACACTAACCATGAGTGAATGAAAAGTTTTTGTGTTATCATTCATATTCTCTGAAAAATGGCCAAGAAATCATAAATTCTGCCAGGGTATGTAAACTTATGAGCACAACTGTATATATATATATATATATATATATATATATATATATATATATATATATATATATATATATATATATATATATATATATAAATCCTATAACTGCATTCCATTTACCATGTTAGTCAAAATCTGCTCACTTGAATGAGAATTGTGGCTTTATTTCTGCAGATAAAATATACAATTTGTTTTATATATATTCTACATTTAAAAATCAGAAAAATGCAGCAGACTTTCCTAGAATTCTTTAAGTTAAATTCTGAGTACTTCTGCGCTAAGTATAATGTACTTTTAGCAGACTTGAAATATTGATAAGCCCGGCACACTGAACATCTTTCTCTCTCCATATTGCACTAATGCCTGTGAAGAAGCGTATTTTATTTATGGCTGTAGATTATTAAATAAGGCACAAATACTGCAGTGTACAGGACTGCTAACTATTTATTTTTATAACAGAGCCGGACCCAGAAGAAATAATATAGAGGCAATCAATGTCTCTTCAAAAAAATTCAATGATCACAATTCCCTAGTTCCCTTGGCACAAATATGAGGTATGACCTAAGCATTTAATTTTCTTATTGAAGGGTCTGTGTATCTGAACTTACTGGGAATATCTGCTGTGTAGGAACCAGTTTATATCTTCACTTAATTGGCCACAGCAAAGGAAGTCATATAAAGGGGTGGGTCCCAGGCTTTACAAATGTTTAAGGGACAATACACTCAATACGTATTTACGATATATATACTGGAGAGAGAGGGAGAAGGAGAGGGAGAGATTTAAACTATAATATATATGTATATATATATATATATATATATATATATATATATATATACATACACAGTATATATATATATAAAATGTAATCTATGTGCATTTGGATACTTGGTTAGTGTCAGAATGCAGAATAAGCCGTATTTCTCCTTTTGAAAGTGCAACACACTAAAATCTGGATTTGCACTCTCACAATAATACATCTGGCTCCGAAAATAGCTGAATGGCATGAGCCGCCTTCATTTGGATACTTGGTCATTGTCAGAATGCAGAAGAAGCCGTATTTCTCCTTTTGAAAGTGCAACACACCAAGATCTGGATTTGCACTCTCACAAGAAAAAAACTGGCTCAGAAAATAGCTGAATGGCATGAGCCACCTTATTCATTAGTATCCGATAGTGTTTGTTGGTATCTGACTTTGCACTGCATTTTTATATTGCCAGCTTTCACTGTAATTTATCCTTTAAAACTGTAGTATTCACAATCCTCTCAAAGATGCTAGCTACATTCAGTGCAAAGGAATTTAGACTCTCCTGAGACACCTTTATGCTGTGTAGGAGCCGGTTTATATCTTCACTTAAAGGGACAGTCTACACCAGAATTTTTATTGTTTAAAAAGATAGATCATCCCTTTATTACCCATTCCCCAGTTTTGCATAACCAACATAGTTATATTAATATATGTTTTACTTCTGTGATTACCTTGTATCTAAGCCTCTGCAGACTGCCCCCTTATCTCAGTGCTTTTGATAGACATGCAGTTTAGCCAATCAGTGCAGACTCCTAAATAACTCCACGGGAGTGAGCACAATGTTTTCCAGTGGTTTAGAAATCAGTTTGAGCCTACCTAGATTTTTAAATACCACTAAGGGAACAAATTTAATGATAAAAGTCAATTGGAAAGTTGTTTAAAATTGCATGCCCTATCTGAATCACGAAAGTTTAATTTTGACTAGACTGTCCCTTTAATTGGCCACAGCAAAGGAAGTCATAAGGGGTGGGTCCCAGGCTTTACAAAAGTTTAAGGGACAATACACTCAACAGGTATTTACACTTACACAATTAAATGGACCATTATGCATGCTTTTGTTTACTTTTCCCTCCCTCCCTAAGCTTCTATGGTGTCACATGTTTTTAAAAGGTGGATTATCAGTTTTGCATCAACAATCATGATAGTCAAATCATTCTTTGCAATAGTAACCAAGTCAAACCAGTGCTAAACCACTTTAAGGAAATACAAGAGGGCAGGTTACACCAGTCTGCACATGTGCAAACAGACGGCTAGATTACGAGTTGCGCCGGTCCCAACGCTGCTTTTTAACGCCCGCTGATATTACGAGTCTTGAAGATACAGGTGTACCGCTCACTTTTTTGGCCAGACTCGGAAATACCGCAAATCCATTTACGTCAATTGCGTATCCTCTTTTTTTCAATGGGACTTGCATAGCGCCGGTATTACGAGTCTGCCAAAAAGTGAGCGGTAGACCCTCTTCTGTCAAGACTGGTACCTAATTTTAAAGTCAGTAGTTAAGAGTTTTACACTACAAAGCCGTAGCATAAAACTCTTAACTAAAGTGCTAAAAAGTACACCAACACCCATAAACTACCTATTAACCGCTAAACCGAGGCCCTCCCACATCGCAAACACTAAAAAAAAAAAATTAATCCCTAATCTGCCGAACCGGACATCGCCGCCACTTTAATAAATATATCAACCCCTAAACCGCAGCACTCCCGCCTCACAAACATTAGTTAAAGGGACAGTCAAGTCCAAAAAAAACTTTTATTTTTCAAATAGGGCATGCAATTTTAAACAACTTTCCAATTTACTTTTATCAACAATTTTGCTTTGTTCTCTTGGTATTCTTAGTTGAAAGCTAGACCTAGGAAGGCTCATATGATAATTTCTAAGCCCTTGAACACCTCCTCTAATCACATGCTTTGTATTTGCTTTTCACAGCAGGAGTGAGCTAGTTCAGGTAAACCCTATAGATAACATTGTGAGCATGCCCGTGGATTGTGGCAGACACTGCACTAATTGGCTAAAATGCAAGTCAATAGATAATAACTAAAAGTCATGTGATTAGGGGTGGTCAGAAGATGCTTAGATACAAGATAGTCACAGCAGTAAAAAGTGTATTAATATAACTGTGTTGGTTATGCAAAACTGGGGAATGGGTAATAAAGGGATTATCTATCTTTTTAAACAACAAAAATTCTGGTGTTGACTGTCCCTTTAAATATTATTAACCCCTAATCTGCTGTCCCTAACATCGCCGACACCTACCTACATTTATTAACCCCTAATCTGCCATCCCCAACGTCGCCGCCACTATAATAAAGTTATTAACCCCTAAATCTAAGTCTAACCCTAACCCCCTAACTTAAATATAATTTAAATAAATCTAAATAAAATTACTACAATTCACTAAATTATTCCTATTTAAAACGAAATACTTACCTGTAAAATAAACCCTAAGATAGCTACAATATAACTAATAGTTACATTGTAGCTAGCTTATGGTTTATTTTTATTTTACCGGCAACTTTGTATTTATTTTAACTAGGTACAATAGTTATTACATAGTTATTAACTATTTAATAACTACCTAGTTAAAATAAAGACACATTTACCTGTAAAATAAAACCTAACCCAAGTTACAATTACACCTAACACTATACTTCAATTAAATTAATTACCTAAACTAAATACAATTAATTACAATTTTAAAAAATTATTAAAAGTACGAAAAAAACAAAAACTAAATTACAGAAAATAATAAACAAATGATAAGATTTTTCAACTAATTACACCTACTCTAATCCCCCTAACAAAATAAAAAGCCCCCCAAAATAAAAAAAGCCCTACCCTACACTAAATTACAAATAGCCCTTAAAAGGGCCTTTTGCGGGCATTGCCCCAAAGTAATCAGCTCTTTTACCTGTAAAAAAAAATTACAATTCCCCCCCAACATTAAAACCCACCACCCACACAACCAACCCTACTCTAAAACCCACCCAATACCCCCTTAAAAAAATACTAACCCCTTGAAGATCACCCTACCTTGAGAAGTCTTCAACCAACTGGGCCGAAGTCCTCAACGAAGCCGGCAGAAGTGGTCCTCCAGACGGGCAGAAGTCTTCATCCAGATAGCATGTTCTATCTTCATCCATCCAGCGTGGAGCGGCTCCATCTTCAAGACATCCGATGCGGAGCATCCTCTTCATCCGGAGTCTTCTTCAACAATGACGGTTCCTTTAAGTGACGTCATCCAAGATGGCGTCCCTTCAATTCCAATTGGCTGATAGAATTCTATCAGCCAATCGGAATTAAGGTAGGAAAAATCCTATTGGCTGATGCAATCAGCCAATAGGATTGAGCTCGCATTCTATTGACTGACTGGAACAGCCAATAGAATGCGAGCTCAATCCTATTGGCTGATTGCATCAGCCAATAGGATTGAACTTCAATCCTATTGGCTGATTGCATCAGCCAATAGGATTTTTCCTACCTTAATTCCGATTGGCTGATAGAATTCTATCAGCCAATTGGAATTGAAGGGACGCCATCTTGGATGACGTCACTTAAAGGAACCGTCATTGTTGAAGAAGACTCCGGATGAAGAGGATGCTCCGCGACGGATGTCTTGAAGATGGACCCGCTCTGCGCCGGATGGATGAAGATAGAAGATGCCGTCTGGATGAAGACTTCTGCCCGTCTTGAGGACCACTTCTGCCCGGTTGGGTAAAGACGTCTCACAGTAGGGTGATCTTCAAGGAGTTAGTGTTAGGTTTTTTTAAGGGGGGATTGGGTGGGTTTTAGAGTAGGGTTGGTTGTGTGGGTGGTGGGTTTTTTTTTACATGTAAAAGAGCTGATTACTTTGGGGCAATGCCCTGCAAAAGGCCCTTTTAAGAGCTATTTGTAATTTAGTGTAGGGTAGGGCTTTTTTTTTATTTTGGGGGGCTTTTTTATTTTGTTAGGGGGATTAGAGTAGGTGTAATTAGTTTAAAAATCTTGAAATTATTTTATTATTTTCTGTAATTTAGTGGGGGTTTTTTCGTACTTTAGATAATTTTATTTAATTGTAATTAATTGTATTTAATTTAGGTAATTTATTTAATTATAGTGTAGTGTTAGGTGTAATTGTAACTTAGGTTAGGTTTTATTCTACCGGTAAATGTGTCTTTATTTTAACAAGGTAGTTATTAAATAGCTAATAACTATTATACCTAGTTTAAATAAATACAAAGTTGCCTGTAAAATAAAAATAAACCCTAAGCTAGCTACAGGGTAACTATTAGTTATATTGTAGCTAGCTTAGGGTTTATTTTATAGGTAAGTATTTAGTTTTAAATAGGAATTATTTAGTTAATTGTAGTAATTTTATTTAGATTTATTGTAATTATATTTAAGTTAGGGGGGGTTAGGGTTAGACTTAGGTTTAGGGGTTAATAACCTTTTTATAGTGGTGGCGACGTTGTGGGCGGCAGATTAGGGGTTAATAAATGTAGTTCGGTTGCGGCGACATTGGGGGCGGCAGATTAGGGTTAATAAATATAATGTAGGGTTCGGCGATGTTGGGGGCGGCAGATTAGGGGTTCATAAGTATAATGTAGGTGGCGGCGGTGTCCGGAGCGGCAGATTAGGGGTTAATAAGTGTAATATTATGGGTGTTAAACTCGGGGTTCATGTTAGGGTGTTAGGTGTAGTATGTCTACACCTAACACCCTAACATGAACCCCGAGTCTAAACACTCTAATATTACACTTTTATTCCCCCATAGGAATCAATGGGGCTGCGTTAGGAGCTTTAACGCTGCTTTTTTGCAGGTGTTAGGTTTTTTTCAGCCGGCTCTCCCCCATTGATCCCTATGGGGAAATCGTGCACGAGCACGTTTTAGCAGCTCACCGCTAACTTAAGCAGCGCTGGTATTGAGGTGAGATGTGGAGCTAAATTTTGCTCTTCGCTCACTTTTTTGCGGTTAACGCCGGGTTTGTAAAAACCCGTAATACCAGCGTTGTCTGCAAGTGAGCGGTGAGCATAAACTGCTCGTTAGCACCGCACCGCTTTTAACGCGAAACTCGTAATCTAGGTGAGAGTTTGTGCTATATCTAAATATAAGTTTATGATTGGTTAGCAAGGGTTCTTTTGTTCTGGGGGACAGGGAAATCAGTGAAAAAGAATAAACATAAAACAATACACTCATCTGACAAAATAAAGCTGCAGTTTTTAATGCAAAATTATTATTATATATAAAAGTTTATAATCATTTAGTTTACAATTTCTGTTTAGTTGACATGAAAATAAAATTTAAAAAAGTCAAGATTCTAAATTAAAGCGTGTGATATTAATACGCTTTTAACTTCTGTTACTAAAGTTACTTCATTATGTTAGTATATTATTGCTGAAAAGCATCGCTAAAAATGCTCAGAACAAGCCGTATACTAAGAGCTAACTGCGCATATTTACCATTTGTTATTCGCTCACCCCACGTGTTTAACAACATGGATAATTATCTTGCAAAACGCTAAGAATTTCAGCAAGGTAATTCAGTGATATTTCTTTCTATTTTTGGGAGAATTTGCAGCTCTACCTTAATAAAGCGTGTAACACCATTTTTTGTTCTTAAGTAGAATTAAATTTCTCATGAACCTAAGACAATCACGATTGCATTAAAGCCACTGTTTTCCTGTCATTATTAGGAAATACATTTGCCTCTGCAATTTAATGTAATTACACTTTGTTCTGTAAATGCAACTGAATTTCCATCATCAAAAACGGGGCATAAGTAAATGAATGTGTTTGCAGATTGTTTTGTTTTAAAGTGTTTTGTTTGCAAACTTTTCACTTTCCACCTACAAAAAATATAATGTTTAGAAAAAAAACATAATTTATGTAAGAACTTACCTGATAAATTCATTTCTTTCATATTAGCAAGAGTCCATGAGCTAGTGACGTATGGGATATACATTCCTACCAGGAGGGGCAAAGTTTCCCAAACCTCAAAATGCCTATAAATACACCCCTCACCACACCCACAATTCAGTTTAACGAATAGCCAAGAAGTGGGGTGATAAAAAAGTGCGAAAGCATATAAAATAAGGAATTGGAATAATTGTGCTTTATACAAAATCATAACCACCACAAAAAATAATGCTAATATGAAAGAAATGAATTTATCAGGTAAGTTCTTACATAAATTATGTTTTCTTTCATGTAATTAGCAAGAGTCCATGAGCTAGTGACGTATGGGATAATGACTACCCAAGAAGTGGATCTTTCCACACAAGAGTCACTAGAGAGGGAGGGATAAAATAAAGACAGCCAATTCCTGCTGAAAATAATCCACACCCAAAATAAAGTTTAACGAAAAACATAAGCAGAAGATTCAAACTGAAACCGCTGCCTGAAGTACTTTTCTACCAAAAACTGCTTCAGAAGAAGAAAATACATCAAAATGGTAGAATTTAGTAAAAGTATGCAAAGAGGACCAAGTCGCTGCTTTGCAGATCTGGTCAACCGAAGCTTCATTCCTAAACGCCCAGGAAGTAGAAACTGACCTAGTAGAATGAGCTGTAATTCTCTGAGGCGGAGTTTTACCCGACTCAACATAGGCAAGATGAATTAAAGATTTCAACCAAGATGCCAAAGAAATGGCAGAAGCTTTCTGGCCTTTTCTAGAACCGGAAAAGATAACAAATAGACTAGAAGTCTTACGAAAAGATTTCGTAGCTTCAACATAATATTTCAAAGCTCTAACAACATCCAAAGAATGCAACGATTTCTCCTTAGAATTCTTAGGATTAGGACATAATGAAGGAACCACAATTTCTCTACTAATGTTGTTGGAATTCACAACTTTAGGTAAAAATTCAAAAGAAGTTCGCAACACCGCCTTATCCTGATGAAAAATCAGAAAAGGAGACTCACAAGAAAGAGCAGATAATTCAGAAACTCTTCTGGCAGAAGAGATGGCCAAAAGGAACAAAACTTTCCAAGAAAGTAATTTAATGTCCAATGAATGCATAGGTTCAAACGGAGGAGCTTGAAGAGCTCCCAGAACCAAATTCAAACTCCAAGGAGGAGAAATTGACTTAATGACAGGTTTTATACGAACCAAAGCTTGTACAAAACAATGAATATCAGGAAGAATAGCAATCTTTCTGTGAAAAAGAACAGAAAGAGCAGAGATTTGTCCTTTCAAAGAACTTGCGGACAAACCCTTATCTAAACCATCCTGAAGGAACTGTAAAATTCTCGGTATTCTAAAAGAATGCCAGGAAAAATGATGAGAAAGACACCAAGAAATATAAGTCTTCCAGACTCTATAATATATCTCTCGAGATACAGATTTACGAGCCTGTAACATAGTATTAATCACAGAGTCAGAGAAACCTCTTTGACCAAGAATCAAGCGTTCAATCTCCATACCTTTAAATTTAAGGATTTCAGATCCTGATGGAAAAAAGGACCTTGTGACAGAAGGTCTGGTCTTAACGGAAGAGTCCACGGTTGGCAAGAGGCCATCCGGACAAGATCCGCATACCAAAACCTGTGAGGCCATGCCGGAGCTACCAGCAGAACAAACGAGCATTCCTTCAGAATCTTGGAGATTACTCTTGGAAGAAGAACTAGAGGCGGAAAGATATAGGCAGGATGATACTTCCAGGGAAGTGATAATGCATCCACTGCCTCCGCCTGAGGATCCCGGGATCTGGACAGATACCTGGGAAGTTTCTTGTTTAGATGGGACGCCATCAGATCTATTTCTGGAAGTTCCCACATTTGAACAATCTGAAGAAATACCTCTGGGTGAAGAGACCATTCGCCCGGATGCAACGTTTGGCGACTGAGATAATCCGCTTCCCAATTGTCTACACCTGGAATATGAACCGCAGAGATTAGACAGGAGCTGGATTCCGCCCAAACCAAAATTCGAGATACTTCTTTCATAGCCAGAGGACTGTGAGTCCCTCCTTGATGATTGATGTATGCCACAGTTGTGACATTGTCTGTCTGAAAACAAATGAACGATTCTCTCTTCAGAAGAGGCCAAAACTGAAGAGCTCTGAAAATTGCACGGAGTTCCAAAATATTGATCGGTAATCTCACCTCCTGAGATTCCCAAACTCCTTGTGCCATCAGAGATCCCCACACAGCTCCCCAACCTGTGAGACTTGCATCTGTTGAAATTACAGTCCAGGTCGGAAGCAAAAAAGAAGCCCCCTGAATTAAACGATGGTGATCTGTCCACCATGTTAGAGAGTGTCGAACAATCGGTTTTAAAGATATTAATTGAGATATTTTCGTGTAATCCTTGCACCATTGCTTCAGCATACAGAGCTGAAGAGGTCGCATGTGAAAACGAGCAAAGGGGATCGCGTCCGATGCAGCAGTCATAAGACCTAGAATTTCCATGCATAAGGCTACCGAAGGGAATGATTGTGACTGAAGGTTTCGACAAGCTGTAATCAATTTTAAACGTCTCTTGTCTGTTAAAGACAGAGTCATGGACACTGAATCCATCTGGAAACCCAGAAAGGTTACCTTTGTCTGAGGAATCAAAGAACTTTTTGGTAAATTGATCCTCCAACCATGATCTTGAAGAAACAACACAAGTCGATTCGTATGAGATTCTGCTAAATGTAAAGACTGAGCAAGTACCAAGATATCGTCCAAATAAGGAAATACCACAATACCCTGTTCTCTGATTACAGACAGCAGGGCACCGAGAACCTTTGTAAAAATTCTTGGAGCTGTAGCTAGGCCAAACGGCAGAGCCACAAACTGGTAATGCTTGTCTAGGAAAGAGAATCTCAGAAACTGATAGTGATCTGGATGAATCGGAATATGCAGATATGCATCCTGTAAATCTATTGTGGACATATAATTCCCTTGCTGAACAAAAGGTAAGATAGTCCTTACAGTTACCATCTTGAACATTGGTATCCTTACATAACGATTCAATATTTTTAGATCCAGAACTGGTCTGAAGGAATTCTCCTTCTTTGGTACAATGAAGAGATTTGAATAAAACCCCATCCCCTGTTCCGAAACTGGAACTGGCATGATTACTCCAGTCAACTCTAGATCTGAAACACATTTCAGAAATGCTTGAGCTTTTACTGGATTTACTGGGACACGGGAAAGAAAAAATCTCTTTGCAGGAGGTCTCAACTTGAAACAAATTCTGTACCCTTCTGAAACAATGCTCTGAATCCAAAGATTGTGAACAGAATTGACCCAAATTTCTTTGAAAAAACGTAACCTGCCCCCTACCAGCTGAGCTGGAATGAGGGCCGCACCTTCATGTGGACTTAGAAGCAGGCTTTGCCTTTCTAGCTGGCTTGGATTTATTCCAGACTGGAGATGGTCTCCAAACTGAAACTGCTCCTGAGGATGAAGGATCAGGCTTTTGTTCTTTGTTGAAACGAAAGGAACGAAAACGATTATTAGCCCTGTTTTTACCTTTAGATTTTTTATCCTGTGGTAAAAAAGTTCCTTTCCCACCAGTAACAGTTGAAATAATGGAATCCAACTGAGAACCAAATAATTTGTTACCCTGGAAAGAAATGGAAAGTAAAGTTGATTTAGAAGCCATATCAGCATTCCAAGTTTTAAGCCATAAAGCTCTTCTAGCTAAAATAGCTAGAGACATAAACCTGACATCAACTCTGATAATATCAAAAATGGCATCACAGATAAAATTATTAGCATGTTGAAGAAGAATAATAATATCATGAGAATCACGATGTGTTACTTGTTGCGCTAAAGTTTCCAACCAAAAAGTTGAAGCTGCAGCAACATCAGCCAAAGATATAGCAGGTCTAAGAAGATTACCTGAACACAGATAAGCTTTTCTTAGAAAGGACTCCATTTTCCTATCTAGAGGATCCTTAAACGAAGTACCATCTGACGTAGGAATAGTAGTACGTTTAGCAAGGGTAGAAATAGCCCCATCAACTTTAGGGATCTTGTCCCAAAATTCTAATCTGTCAGGCGGTACAGGATATAATTGCTTAAAACGTTTAGAAGGAGTAAATGAATTACCCAAATTATTCCATTCTTTGGAAATTACTGCAGAAATAGCATCAGGGACAGGAAAAACTTCTGGAATAACTACAGGAGTTTTAAAAACCTTATTTAAACGTTTAGATTTAGTATCAAGAGGACCAGAATCCTCTATTTCTAAAGCAATTAGGACTTCTTTAAGTAAAGAACGAATAAATTCCATTTTAAATAAATATGAAGATTTATCAGCATCAACCTCTGAGACAGAATCCTCTGAACCAGAGGAATCATCAGAATCAGAATGATGATGTTCAGTTAAAAATTCATCTGTAGGGAGAGAAGTTTTAAAAGATTTTTTATGTTTACTAGAAGGAGAAATAACAGACATAGCCTTCTTTATGGATTCAGAAACAAAATCTCTTATATTATCAGGAACATTCTGCACCTTAGATGTTGAAGGAACTGCAACAGGCAATGGTACTTTACTAAAGGAAATATTATCTGCTTTAACAAGTTTGTCATGACAATCAATACAAACAACAGCTGGAGGAATAGCTACCAAAAGTTTACAGCAGATACACTTAGCTTTGGTAGATTCAGCACTTGACAGCGATTTTCCTGTAGTATCTTCTGACTCAGATGCAACGTGAGACATCTTGCAATATGTAAGAGAAAAAAAAAAACATATATATAAAGCAAAATTGATCAAATTCCTTAAATGACAGTTTCAGGAATGGGAAAAAATGCCAAAGAACAAGCTTCTAGCAACCAGAAGCAATAAAAAATGAGACTTAAATAATGTGGAGACAAGAGTGACGCCCATATTTTTTCGCGCCAAATAAGACGCCCACATTATTTGTCGCCTAAATGCTTTTTTTGGCGCCAAAAATGACGCCACATCCGGAACGCCGACATTTTTGGCGCAAAATAACGTCAAAAAGTGACGCAACTTCCGGCGACACGTATGACGCCGGAAACGGAAATAGAATTTTTGCGCCAAAAAAGTACGCGCCAAGAATGACGCAATAAAATGAAGCATTTTCAGCCCCCGCGAGCCTAACAGCCCACAGGGAAAAAGTCAAATTTTAAGGTAAGAAAAATGTTAAATTAAAATGCATTATCCCAAATATGAAACTGACTGTCTGAAAAATAAGGAAAGTTGAACATTCTGAGTCAAGGCAAATAAATGTTTGAATACATATATTTAGAACTTTATAAACAAAGTGCCCAACCATAGCTAGGAGTGTCACAAAAAATAAGACTTATTTACCCCAGGACACTCATCTACATATAGTAGATAGCCAAACCAGTACTGAAACGAGAATCAGTAGAGGTAATGGTATATATAAGAGTATATCGTCGATCTGAAAAGGGAGGTAAGAGATGAATCTCTACGACTGATAACAGAGAACCTATGAAATAGACCCCTTAGAAGGAGATCACTGCATTCAAATAGGCAATACTCCTCACATCCCTCTGACATTCACTGCACGCTGAGAGGAAAACCGGGCCCCAACTTGCTGCGGAGCGCATATCAACGTAGAATCTAGCACAAACTTACTTCACCACCTCCATCGGAGGCAAAGTTTGTAAAACTGAATTGTGGGTGTGGTGAGGGGTGTATTTATAGGCATTTTGAGGTTTGGAAAACTTTGCCCCTCCTGGTAGGAATGTATATCCCATACGTCACTAGCTCATGGACTCTTGCTAATTACATGAAAGAAATAAGTTTTTATTGAAATATGGTAACATCAGACATGGTAACATCATTTTTAAATAACATTGTGATGATTTTCAGACTCCTAACCAAGCCTCAAAGTTTTAGATGTATACTGATGTCTACAGGCTCCTGGTTGTGTAATGGGTCTTGTATACTGATGTCTACAGGCTCCTGGTTGTGTAATGGGTCTTGTATACTGATGTCTACAGGCTCCTGGTTGTGTAATGGGTCTTGTATACTGATGTCTACAGGCTCCTGGTTGTGTAATGGGTCTTGTATACTGATGTCTACAGGCTACTGGTTGTGTAATGGGTCTTGTATACTGATGTCTACAGGCTCCTGGTTGTGTAATGGGTCTTGTATACTGATGTCTACAGGCTCCTGGTTGTGTAATGGGTCTTGTATACTGATGTCTACAGGTTCCTGGTTGTGTAATGGGTCTTGTATACTGATGTTTACAGGCTCCTGGTTTTGTAATGGGTCTTGTATACTGATGTTTACAGGCTCCTGGTTGTGTAATGGGTCTTGTATACTGATGTCTACAGGCTCCTGGTTGTGTAATGGGTCTTGTATACTGATGTTTACAGGCTCCTGGTTGTGTAATGGGTCTTGTATACTGATGTCTACAGGCTACTGGTTGTGTAATGGGTCTTGTATACTGATGTCTACAGGCTCCTGGTTGTGTAATGGGTCTTGTATACTGATGTCTACAGGCTCCTGGTTGTGTAATGGGTCTTGTATACTGATGTCTACAGGCTCCTGGTTGTGTAATGGGTCTTGTATACTGATGTCTACAGGTTCCTGGTTGTGTAATGGGTCTTGTATACTGATGTTTACAGGCTCCTGGTTGTGTAATGGGTCTTGTATACTGATGTTTACAGGCTCCTGGTTGTGTAATGGTTCTTGTATACTGATGTCTACAGGCTCCTGGTTGTGTAATGGGTCTTGTATACTGATGTTTACAGGCTCCTGGTTGTGTAATGGGTCTTGTATACTGATGTCTACAGGCTCCTGGTTGTGTAATGGGTCTTGTATACTGATGTCTACAGGCTCCTGGTTGTGTAATGGGTCTTGTATACTGATGTCTACAGGCTCCTGGTTGTGTAATTTCTTGTATACTGATGTTTACAGGCTCCTGGTTGTGTAATAAGTCTTGTATACTGATGTCTACAGGCTCCTGGTTGTGTAATTTCTTGTATACTGATGTTTACAGACTCCTGGTTGTGTAATGGGTCTTGTATACTGATGTTTACAGGCTCCTGGTTGTGTAATTTCTTGTATACTGATGTTTACAGACTCCTGGTTGTGTAATGGGTCTTGTATACTGATGTCTACAGGCTCCTGGTTGTGTAATGGGTCTTGTATACTGATGTCTACATGCTCCTGGTTGTGTAATGGGTCTTGTATACTGATGTTTACAGGCTCCTGGTTGTGTAATGGGTCTTGTATACTGATGTCTACAGGCTCCTGGTTGTGTAATGGGTCTTGTATACTGATGTCTACAGGCTCCTGGTTGTGTAATGGGTCTTGTATACTGATGTTTACAGGCTCCTGGTTGTGTAATGGGTCTTGTATACTGATGTCTACAGCCTACTGGTTGTGTAATGGGTCTTGTATACTGATGTTTACAGGCTCCTGGTTGTGTAATGGGTCTTGTATACTGATGTCTACAGGCTCCTGGTTGTGTAATGGGTCTTGTATACTGATGTCTACAGGCTCCTGGTTGTGTAATGGGTCTTGTATACTGATGTCTACAGGTTCCTGGTTGTGTAATGGGTCTTGTATACTGATGTTTACAGGCTCCTGGTTGTGTAATGGGTCTTGTATACTGATGTTTACAGGCTCCTGGTTGTGTAATGGGTCTTGTATACTGATGTCTACAGGCTCCTGGTTGTGTAATGGGTCTTGTATACTGATGTTTACAGGCTCCTGGTTGTGTAATGGGTCTTGTATACTGATGTCTACAGGCTCCTGGTTGTGTAATGGGTCTTGTATACTGATGTCTACAGGCTCCTGGTTGTGTAATGGGTCTTGTATACTGATGTCTACAGGCTCCTGGTTGTGTAATGGGTCTTGTATACTGATGTCTACAGGCTCCTGGTTGTGTAATTTCTTGTATACTGATGTTTACAGGCTCCTGGTTGTGTAATAAGTCTTGTATACTGATGTCTACAGGCTCCTGGTTGTGTAATTTCTTGTATACTGATGTTTACAGACTCCTGGTTGTGTAATGGGTCTTGTATACTGATGTTTACAGGCTCCTGGTTGTGTAATTTCTTGTATACTGATGTTTACAGACTCCTGGTTGTGTAATGGGTCTTGTATACTGATGTCTACAGGCTCCTGGTTGTGTAATGGGTCTTGTATACTGATGTCTACAGGCTCCTGGTTGTGTAATGGGTCTTGTATACTGATGTTTACAGGCTCCTGGTTGTGTAATGGGTCTTGTATACTGATGTCTACAGGCTCCTGGTTGTGTAATGGGTCTTGTATACTGATGTCTACAGGCTCCTGGTTGTGTAATGGGTCTTGTATACTGATGTTTACAGGCTCCTGGTTGTGTAATGGGTCTTGTATACTGATGTCTACAGGCTCCTGGTTGTGTAATGGGTCTTGTATACTGATGTCTACAGGCTCCTGGTTGTGTAATGGGTCTTGTATACTGATGTCTACAGACTCCTGGTTGTGTAATGGGTCTTGTATACTGATGTCTACAGGCTCCTGGTTGTGTAATGGGTCTTGTATACTGATGTCTACAGGCTCCTGGTTGTGTAATGGGTCTTGTATACTGATGTCTACAGGCTCCTGGTTGTGTAATGGGTCTTGTATACTGATGTCTACAGGCTCCTGGTTGTGTAATGGGTCTTGTATACTGATGTCTACAGGCTCCTGGTTGTGTAATGGGTCTTGTATACTGATGTCTACAGGCTCCTGGTTGTGTAATGGGTCTTGTATACTGATGTCTACAGGCTCCTGGTTGTGTAATTTTTTGTATACTGATGTTTACAGGCTCCTGGTTGTGTAATGGGTCTTGTATACTGATGTCTACAGGCTCCTGGTTGTGTAATTTCTTGTATACTGATGTTTACAGACTCCTGGTTGTGTAATGGGTCTTGTATACTGATGTTTACAGGCTCCTGGATGTGTAATTTCTTGTATACTGATGTTTACAGACTCCTGGTTGTGTAATGGGTCTTGTATACTGATGTCTACAGGCTCCTGGTTGTGTAATGGGTCTTGTATACTGATGTTTACAGGCTCCTGGTTGTGTAATGGGTCTTGTATACTGATGTCTACAGGCTCCTGGTTGTGTAATGGGTCTTGTATACTGATGTCTACAGGCTCCTGGTTGTGTAATGGGTCTTGTATACTGATGTCTACAGGCTCCTGGTTGTGTAATGGGTCTTGTATACTGATGTCTACAGGCTCCTGGTTGTGTAATGGGTCTTGTATACTGATGTTTACAGGCTCCTGGTTGTGTAATGGGTCTTGTATACTGATGTCTACAGGCTCCTGGTTGTGTAATGGGTCTTGTATACTGATGTCTACAGGCTCCTGGTTGTGTAATGGGTCTTGTATACTGATGTCTACAGGCTCCTGGTTGTGTAATGGGTCTTGTATACTGATGTTTACAGGCTCCTGGTTGTGTAATGGGTCTTATATACTGATGTCTACAGGCTCCTGATTGTGTAATGGGTCTTGTATACTGATGTCTACAGGATCCTGGTTGTGTAATGGGTCTTGTATACTGATGTTTACAGGCTCCTGGTTGTGTAATGGGTCTTGTATACTGATGTCTACAGGTTCCTGGTTGGGTAATGGGTCTTGTATACTGATGTCTACAGGTTCCTGGTTGTGTAATGGGCCTTTTCATATGCAGGGAAGGGGGTGTCTGCCTGTTTCTGCTTTCCCATCCCCTTTCAGTGGGTGTCCCAGCCTAACCTCATCAACAGTGCTAAACTGGGAGCTTCTAAGTAAGTTTTTAAAAGGTTTTATACCAATATCACTATCTGTGCATATTCTTTATAACAGTATCACTATCTGTGCATATTCTTTATAGTAATGTCTATTACATGCAGTTATATGAAAATGGGTGTATACAGTCCCATTATTAAATTATACTGCAAAATTGAGATTAAAATGAACTGGCGAGCGTTAAAAAAAAAAAAAAAAAAAAAATCTAGCTCTAAATGTGTATCATCCAATCAGTGGCTCAGAGAGTGACCTCTGACATGATACGGAATACCCTGCTCTGTCTTTTATATTGAACTCACAACTAAAGTGTTGAATTAACAGGGTGAATAAAGAGGGTGAGTGTAAGTATTTAGTGGAGTAAGATAGAGAATATGGGGCCGATTTATCATAGTGCGAGCAATGCCGCCCCCTGCAGATTCGCGGCCAAACAGGGGTGTCAATTAACCCGATCGTATCCGATCAAGCTGATTGCTGTTTGCCGTTTCCGAGGTGGCGGATAAGTTAAGGAGAAGTGGTCTTAAGACTGCTGCTTCTTAACTCCTGTTTCCGGCGAGCCTGACAGCCCCTATGTGTTCTAGGAGTAAAAAATTTACTTTCTTGCTTTGTAGGAATGGGGAAGCCTTATAGCAATTTTTTAGTTTCATTTTATTGAAACTATGCACTGGGTATTATTTGTATCTTAAAATAACAATAATAATAACAACAATAAAAGCTTAACCCCATGGCTGTTAAAAATAAGCTACAATGCTTTGGGGTTAAACCCGCATTTAAAATAAATAAATTAAGAAGCAACATAATGTCGTTGCATAGATATGATATTATCCTGGAGACAAGCCAGACTTTATAAGCCATCATGCTTATATCACACATGGTGTTGAAAGCTATAGATTCCATTAACCTTACACATAACGCTGATTTATGCAACCTTTAAAGTTAGGGTTATATAGCAAATATTTGTACCAGAATTAATTTATTACTGTACATAAAAATAGTGTCTATGTCAGTGTGTCTGGTTACAGTATAAGGATATTTTCTTCCCATGCAGTCTTTTCATTTCCAGTTCTCTGAAATAAGACAGCCTTGTAGCCTTATTAGACTGAGGTTAGAAGAATCGTATTTATTTTGTGCATATAATAAGTACAGCTTCTGTGTGAGATCTCACTGGCCTTCTGTGTTTCCTCTGGACATTTTCACACCCCTTAAATTAAAGGTTTAAAGAGAAAGCTGTGTACAATGTTTTCCCCACAAACACGTGTATGTGTGTGTGTGTGTGAGCGCATGTGTGTGTGAGCATGTGTGTGTGTGTGTGAGCATGTGTGTGTGTATATGTGTGTGTGTGTGTGTGTGAGCGTGTGTATGTGTGAGCATGTGTGTGTGTGTGTATATATGTGTGTGCATGCGCGTGGCTTTAGGCAGAGCATGAATTTAACATGAGTATTATTCTTATTCTACAAAAGTCTGGAGACAAACAAGCCCGGGGATACTCTGCATTATCACAAGTATTGCTTGATCAATGAGATATGACAACGTCTGGAAAAGATACATTAGACACGCGTGCGGAATGCCAGCACATGGGTGCGACTAGCAACTGGAGTATATCCATCAATCGCTATATAATAATACGGGCAGTATCATATTTAAAATCTGCTTAGTCAACTGGAAAGGTTCTACTTAGATGAATATACAATGTTGTGGCTTCTGGGTCAATGTAGTGAGTGACTGTCATCCTATTAATAATGACTTGTGACAAGACTCCCGTTCTTATGCAGGCTGCCATGTTTGACTTAAAGGGACACACTAGTCAATATTTACATGTACATCATAGCATTTTTGCAATACATTTTGTGCATAATCTTCAGTGACATGTAAGGTATCAATGCATGCTAGATATGACTGTATGTTCTTGTATGTCATACAGAATAAAAGAATAAAATCACTGAAACATTTGTACCTTTTACTAGAAGCACATTTGCTGATACATGTGTATTGAAAAAATATTGCTGGTCAAAACTGAAATTAACATTTCTTTAAATGAGTTGACGTGCACCCTCATAAAACGTTTTATTCCCTTTGGGACTGAAAATAAAAATGTTTTTCTAGTTGTCAAATTATCTTTAAAAAGGCTGAGTGGGGAAAAAGCCTGATATTTAGTGACAAAAAAACAACTAATATTAATAAGATCAGCGATAAAGCTGAATAAATACTTAATTCTTAAATTTGAATTTTAATGAAATGGCACCAATGATTTCACACTCACACTCAAATACACATATACTGAAACACCCACGCTCACAAACATACACACTCAAGATACACACACACTCAATCACGCATACACACTCAAACATAAACACACATACACTCAGACTGGACAGATAGCTCAGCATGCTAATGCACTGTGGCTGAGCTAAGTAGCAACCCGAGGGTTGCAGGTTCGATCCCCGGCGAGGTCCACTCAGCCTTTCTTCCTTCCGAGGTTGATAAAATGAGCAGCGCCGAGACCTTTACGGGTGATTAGCCGCGCTTTACAAGTACCCAATACATGCGTGTTAGTGTTTACATGCAGACTTAAACAATCATGCACATATACTCTCACAAACATACACACACGCTAACACGCACTCACAAATACACTAACATACACTCACACACTCGCAAACATTGATATTTACAAATACACAAAAACTAACAAGCACTCATAAATCCCTCACAAACATACACAGATGTACAAACACACTCACATACACATACACAAACATCAAACACTCTCACAAACATACACAATCAAAAACATACACACATGCAAAAAACACAGTAACACAAACTCAGAAATATACACACAAAGTTGTTTCAAATACTTTTTTCCTCTTACAGTGAAGAGACTGCAGAGGATATGCTCACCTATAGAGCAGTCATGGCCAGTCCAGTTGGAGTCACAAGTGCAAACACCAGTGTCTGCCTGGAAGGTCCCATGTCCAGAGCACTGATCTAAGCAGGTAGCTCTGGGATTCTCACAGCTTGGACCACCCCAGCCGACTGCACAATGACACTCCCCTCGAACACACACCCCACGTCCAGAGCAAGTTGGGTCCATGCAGTCCACTGAAATTAAGATCACAAATCTGGTGAGCAAATATGACATAGGCAAAAGTAAATAAATAATGCCAAGTTAAAGAAAACAGCATGGATGATATCAGATTTATAATAAAGACATTTTTTTAACACACATAGATTTCTATCTTATTTGGAATTTGACATGGGTATGACTGTTTGTGACATATTCCCCAGTGACTGATGACTTTCCTTATGAAATAAATATTTGACATGTACAACAATCCTGGGAGTAATACCACACAGTATTGGATAACATTTTATACTGAATGTTTTAGAATTCTGCTTTCTTGTACCATGATTAAACATTAGAAAAATATAAAATAACATAGTACAATTCTGGGAGTAATATCAGCCTTATTACAGAATATAATGGTAATAAAATTATATGATTATATTAGCCATGTAGTGGTTGATTGACATAAAGCGGCATAAAGGGGCAGCAAACAGCAAATTTTTACCAATATAAACCTTTAAGGGACAGAATAAAATAGTTTATGCATTACTGCATATGGATATACCTGTTTGTAATGTACCTATACAATAAGCAGTCTATAAGTGTTTTTATTTTAGCAGTTAATTCAGTCTTCCATTTAGCCAGCCACCTATCTTTAAACACATTTCTCTTTCTTCTATGATGTGGCTATACCACCCACACTAAAATGGTAGTACGATCCTGTATAACAGCAGCTGGCGCACAAGCTCTCTACCATTACAGTCAATAATGCGGGTGGAGTGGCGGTTCTAGAGCTAACGATGGCGGCTAATAAAGGAGGCAAACTAAGTATGTGAAAAAGTTGAAAGACACAGAACAATTAATAAATGTAGCTTCTTGGCAGTGCATGCGCTTCCAACGGGGGTGCTACACATGCCTTTGTAGCTGCATAGAACCCCAATAGAACCGGCCCTGGTGGGTGGTACAGCTGTGACAGGGAAGAAAAGAAAAATAGTTTAAAGAATAGAGGCCAGCTACATGGAAAGAGGCACCCTCAGCAACTACGTTATGTTAACATACAAGCAAGGATACTGCAGCTATATTATCTCCAAGGCAACTCGGTGGCTATGGTGACCTCCTACATGTAAAACCATAGTGATTGGCTGTTTGCTGCCCCTTTATGCAGCTTTATGTCAATCAACCACTACATGGCTAATATAACCATATAATTGTATTCAACTGCAGCCTTTTTATTACCATCATATTCTGTAATAAGGCTGATATTACTCCCAGAATTGTACTATGTTATTTTATATTTTTCTAATGTTTAATCCTGGTACAAGAAAGCAGAATTCTAAAACATTCAGTATAAAATGTTATCTGATATTTCTGTAACATTCAGCAAGACTGGAACATAAAATAATCTTATTAATACAAGTTAATGTGATGTTCCATTTGCCAAAATATAATCATAACTTCTTTTTTTTTTTAAATTAACTTTAATCACAAATACATTACAACAAACAGACATATTTCTGTTATAAACAATTGCATTCACTGCATGTGCAAAAGGATCATCAAAGTCACAAACTTTGGAGAATGCAGATTTGCCACCAGCAAGTCCCAAACAGAAGATTAGCTAAAGCTTCACAATTAGATGATATAACCTTTGGTGGCCTTCACACAACCACAGCCCTTATTTAGCAGTAATAGGGGTGGAAGGGGTAAGGTGCAGGCTAACAGCATCCTATGCTCCCAGCAGATGGGATGAACATACTGAGCAAAGACCATCAACTAGCTGACAAGCCGCTATTGCTCTGCAATTAATCATGTGCTCTGAAGGTCGATGGGAAAAGAGACAGGTTCTTAAAAAGGTCTCCATGAGAGACAACCGCAGCTATTCTGCTGCCTCAGCTCTGAAGCTGTGGATTAGTAAAAAAAAAAAAAGGGGAATGTTTATGACATACCTCCCCATTTATCATAATCCTATAGCTATTTTTCATCATGAAATGAGATCCTTTCAAAAGATGTCTGATACAATGGCTTCTTTAATCTTCTACTCTCTAGCCTGATCCTGGGCACTAGTTTTTTTTTCTGGACAGGATTAAAAGTTTAACTTTCAGAGTTGTATTGGCAGTTTACTGGACCATATCTGATGTTGTGGAGAATAAAAAAATATTGCGTTATGTGGTGGCACTGTGGAAGGGGTTGGGTGGGACTGAATAGTAAATAACACAAGAATAAAACAGTAACCCTATCTAAAAACAGAATTTATGTTTACCTGATAAATTACTTTCTCCAACGGTGTGTCCGGTCCACGGCGTCATCCTTTCTTGTGGGATATTCTCTTCCCCAACAGGAAATGGCAAAGAGCCCAGCAAAGCTGGTCACATGATCCCTCCTAGGCTCCGCCTACCCCAGTCATTCGACCGACGTTAAGGAGGAATATTTGCATAGGAGAAACCATATGGTACCGTGGTGACTGTAGTTAAAGAAAATAAATTATCAGACCTGATTAAAAAAACCAGGGCGGGCCGTGGACCGGACACACCGTTGGAGAAAGTAATTTATCAGGTAAACATAATTTTTGTTTTCTCCAACATAGGTGTGTCCGGTCCACGGCGTCATCCTTACTTGTGGGAACCAATACCAAAGCTTTAGGACACGGATGAAGGGAGGGAGCAAATCAGGTCACCTAAATGGAAGGCACCACGGCTTGCAAAACCTTTCTCCCAAAAATAGCCTCAGAAGAAGCAAAAGTATCAAACTTGTAAAATTTGGTAAAAGTGTGCAGTGAAGACCAAGTCGCTGCCCTACATATCTGATCAACAGAAGCCTCGTTCTTGAAGGCCCATGTGGAAGCCACAGCCCTAGTGGAATGAGCTGTGATTCTTTCGGGAGGCTGCCGTCCGGCAGTCTCGTAAGCCAATCTGATGATGCTTTTAATCCAAAAAGAGAGAGAGGTAGAAGTTGCTGTTTGACCTCT
Organism: Bombina bombina; assembly: GCF_027579735.1. Classification (NCBI taxonomy): domain Eukaryota; kingdom Metazoa; phylum Chordata; class Amphibia; order Anura; family Bombinatoridae; genus Bombina; species Bombina bombina. Next base: position 1,215,644,750 of record NC_069501.1, on the reverse strand, counting down.
CCTTTTACCAGAATAAACAACAAACAAGGAAGATGTTTGTCTAAAATCCTTTGTAGCATCTAAATAGAATTTTAGAGCGCGAACAACATCCAAATTGTGCAACAAACGTTCCTTCTTTGAAACTGGTTTCGGACACAGAGAAGGTACGATAATCTCCTGGTTAATGTTTTTGTTAGAAACAACTTTTGGAAGAAAACCAGGTTTAGTACGTAAAACCACCTTATCTGCATGGAACACCAGATAAGGAGGAGAACACTGCAGAGCAGATAATTCTGAAACTCTTCTAGCAGAAGAAATTGCAACTAAAAACAAAACTTTCCAAGATAATAACTTAATATCAACGGAATGCAAGGGTTCAAACGGAACCCCCTGAAGAACTGAAAGAACTAAATTGAGACTCCAAGGAGGAGTCAAAGGTTTGTAAACAGGCTTAATTCTAACCAGAGCCTGAACAAAGGCTTGAACATCTGGCACAGCGGCCAGCTTTTTGTGAAGTAACACAGACAAGGCAGAAATCTGTCCCTTCAGGGAACTTGCAGATAATCCTTTTTCCAATCCTTCTTGAAGGAAGGATAGAATCCTAGGAATCTTAACCTTGTCCCAAGGGAATCCTTTAGATTCACACCAACAGATATATTTTTTCCAAATTTTGTGGTAAATCTTTCTAGTTACAGGCTTTCTGGCCTGAACAAGAGTATCGATAACAGAATCTGAGAATCCTCGCTTCGATAAGATCAAGCGTTCAATCTCCAAGCAGTCAGCTGGAGTGAAACCAGATTCGGATGTTCGAACGGACCCTGAACAAGAAGGTCTCGTCTCAAAGGTAGCTTCCAAGGAGGAGCCGATGACATATTCACCAGATCTGCGTACCAAGTCCTGCGTGGCCACGCAGGAGCTATCAAGATCACCGACGCCCTCTCCTGATTGATCCTGGCTACCAGCCTGGGGATGAGAGGAAACGGCGGGAACACATAAGCTAGTTTGAAGGTCCAAGGTGCTACTAGTGCATCCACTAGAGCCGCCTTGGGATCCCTGGATCTGGACCCGTAGCAAGGAACTTTGAAGTTCTGACGAGAGGCCATCAGATCCATGTCTGGAATGCCCCACAGCTGAGTGACTTGGGCAAAGATTTCCGGATGGAGTTCCCACTCCCCCGGATGCAATGTCTGACGACTCAGAAAATCCGCTTCCCAATTTTCCACTCCTGGGATGTGGATAGCAGACAGGTGGCAGGAGTGAGACTCCGCCCATAGAATGATTTTGGTCACTTCTTCCATCGCCAGGGAACTCCTTGTTCCCCCCTGATGGTTGATGTACGCAACAGTTGTCATGTTGTCTGATTGAAACCGTATGAACTTGGCCCTCGCTAGCTGAGGCCAAGCCTTGAGAGCATTGAATATCGCTCTCAGTTCCAGAATATTTATCGGTAGAAGAGATTCTTCCCGAGACCAAAGACCCTGAGCTTTCAGGGATCCCCAGACCGCGCCCCAGCCCATCAGACTGGCGTCGGTCGTGACAATGACCCACTCTGGTCTGCGGAATGTCATCCCTCGTGACAGGTTGTCCAGGGACAGCCACCAACGGAGTGAGTCTCTGGTCCTCTGATTTACTTGTATCTTCGGAGACAAGTCTGTATAGTCCCCATTCCACTGACTGAGCATGCACAGTTGTAATGGTCTTAGATGAATGCGTGCAAAAGGAACTATGTCCATTGCCGCTACCATCAACCCGATCACTTCCATGCACTGAGCTATGGAAGGAAGAGGAACGGAATGGAGTATCCGACAAGAGTCTAGAAGTTTTGTTTTTCTGGCCTCTGTCAGAAAAATCCTCATTTCTAAGGAGTCTATTATTGTTCCCAAGAAGGGAACCCTTGTTGACGGAGATAGAGAACTCTTTTCCACGTTCACTTTCCATCCGTGAGATCTGAGAAAGGCCAGGACAATGTCCGTGTGAGCCTTTGCTTGAGGAAGGGACGACGCTTGAATCAGAATGTCGTCCAAGTAAGGTACTACAGCAATGCCCCTTGGTCTTAGCACAGCTAGAAGGGACCCTAGTACCTTTGTGAAAATCCTTGGAGCAGTGGCTAATCCGAAAGGAAGCGCCACGAACTGGTAATGTTTGTCCAGGAATGCGAACCTCAGGAACCGATGATGTTCCTTGTGGATAGGAATATGTAGATACGCATCCTTTAAATCCACCGTGGTCATGAATTGACCTTCCTGGATGGAAGGAAGAATAGTTCGAATGGTTTCCATCTTGAACGATGGAACCTTGAGAAACTTGTTTAAGATCTTGAGATCTAAGATTGGTCTGAACGTTCCCTCTTTTTTGGGAACTATAAACAGATTGGAGTAGAACCCCATCCCTTGTTCTCTTAATGGAACGGGATGAATCACTCCCATTTTTAACAGGTCTTCTACACAATGTAAGAATGCCTGTCTTTTTATGTGGTCTGAAGACAACTGAGACCTGTGGAACCTCCCCCTTGGGGGAAGTCCCTTGAATTCCAGAAGATAACCTTGGGAGACTATTTCTAGCGCCCAAGGATCCAGAACATCTCTTGCCCAAGCCTGAGCGAAGAGAGAGAGTCTGCCCCCCACCAGATCCGGTCCCGGATCGGGGGCCAACTTTTCATGCTGTCTTGGTAGCAGTGGCAGGTTTCTTGGCCTGCTTTCCCTTGTTCCAGCCTTGCATTGGTCTCCAAGCTGGCTTGGCTTGAGAAGTATTACCCTCTTGCTTAGAGGACGTAGCACTTTGGGCTGGTCCGTTTCTACGAAAGGGACGAAAATTAGGTTTATTTTTTGCCTTGAAAGGCCGATCCTGAGGAAGGGCGTGGCCCTTACCCCCAGTGATATCCGAGATAATCTCTTTCAAGTCAGGGCCAAACAGCGTTTTCCCCTTGAAAGGAATGTTAAGTAGCTTGTTCTTGGAAGACGCATCAGCCGACCAAGATTTCAACCAAAGCGCTCTGCGCGCCACAATAGCAAACCCAGAATTCTTAGCCGCTAACCTAGCCAATTGCAAAGTGGCGTCTAGGGTGAAAGAATTAGCCAATTTGAGAGCATTGATTCTGTCCTTAATCTCCTCATAAGGAGGAGAATCACTGTCGACCGCCTTTATCAGCTCATCGAACCAGAAACATGCGGCTGTAGCGACAGGGACAATGCATGAAATTGGTTGTAGAAGGTAACCCTGCTGAACAAACATCTTTTTAAGCAAACCTTCTAATTTTTTATCCATAGGATCTTTGAAAGCACAACTATCCTCTATGGGTATAGTGGTGCGTTTGTTTAAAGTGGAAACCGCTCCCTCGACCTTGGGGACTGTCTGCCATAAGTCCTTTCTGGGGTCGACCATAGGAAACAATTTTTTAAATATGGGGGGAGGGACGAAAGGAATACCGGGCCTTTCCCATTCTTTATTAACAATGTCCGCCACCCGCTTGGGTATAGGAAAAGCTTCTGGGAGCCCCGGGACCTCTAGGAACTTGTCCATTTTACATAGTTTCTCTGGGATGACCAACTTGTCACAATCATCCAGAGTGGATAATACCTCCTTAAGCAGAATGCGGAGATGTTCCAACTTAAATTTAAATGCAATCACATCAGGTTCAGCTTGTTGAGAAATGTTCCCTGAATCAGTAATTTCTCCCTCAGACAAAACCTCCCTGGCCCCATCAGACTGAGTTAGGGGCCCTTCAGAAATATTAATATCAGCGTCGTCATGCTCTTCAGTATCTAAAACAGAGCAGTCGCGCTTACGCTGATAAGTGTTCATTTTGGCTAAAATGTTTTTGACAGAATTATCCATTACAGCCGTTAATTGTTGCATAGTAAGGAGTATTGGCGCGCTAGATGTACTAGGGGCCTCCTGAGTGGGCAAGACTCGTGTAGACGAAGGAGGGAATGATGCAGTACCATGCTTACTCCCCTCACTTGAGGAATCATCTTGGGCATCATTGTCATTGTCACATAAATCACATTTATTTAAATGAATAGGAATTCTGGCTTCCCCACATTTAGAACACAGTCTATCTGGTAGTTCAGACATGTTAAACAGGCATAAACTTGATAACAAGTACAAAAAACGTTTTAAAATAAAACCGTTACTGTCACTTTAAATTTTAAACTGAACACACTTTATTACTGCAATTGCGAAAAAATATGTGTCATAAAGCCTTAAAAGCCTTAAAAGTATTGCACACCAAATTTGGAAGCTTTAACCCTTAAAATAACGGAACCGGAGCCGTTTTGAACTTTAACCCCTTTACAGTCCCTGGTATCTGCTTTGCTGAGACCCAACCAAGCCCCAAGGGGAATACGATACCAAATGACGCCTTCAGAAAGTCTTTTCTAAGTATCAGAGCTCCTCTCACATGCGACTGCATGCCATGCCTCTCAAAAACAAGTGCGCAACACCGGCGCGAAAATGAGGCTCTGCCTATGCTTTGGGAAAGCCCCTAAAGAATAAGGTGTCTAAAACAGTGCCTGCCGATATTATTATATCAAAATACCCAGATAAAATGATTCCTCAAGGCTAAATATGTGTTAATAATCAATCGATTTAGCCCAAAAAAAGTCTACAGTCATAATAAGCCCTTTTTGAAGCCCTTATTTACAATCGTAATAAACATGGCTTACCGGATCCCAGAGGGAAAATGACAGCTTCCAGCATTACATCGTCTTGTTAGAATGTGTCATACCTCAAGCAGCAAGAGACTGCTCACTGTTCCCCCAACTGAAGTTAATTGCTCTCAACAGTCCTGTGTGGAACAGCCATGGATTTTAGTGACGGTTGCTAAAATCATTTTCCTCATACAAACAGAAATCTTCATCTCTTTTCTGTTTCTGAGTAAATAGTACATACCAGCACTATTTCAAAATAACAAACTCTTGATTGAATAAACACTAAAAAACTCTAAGCCATCTCCGTGGAGATGTTGCCTGTACAACGGCAAAGAGAATGACTGGGGTAGGCGGAGCCTAGGAGGGATCATGTGACCAGCTTTGCTGGGCTCTTTGCCATTTCCTGTTGGGGAAGAGAATATCCCACAAGAAAGGATGACGCCGTGGACCGGACACACCTATGTTGGAGAAAACTTGTGTGAGACTGTGTTTTCATATCAGATGTATTTATGTTTGTCTGTCCATCCATATCTATCTATCCATCTATAACTGTATATACCTACAGCTATATATATAAATCTGATTGTCTATCTATCAATCTATCTATCACTGTATATACCTACAGCTATATATATAAATCTGATTGTCTATCTATATATCTATCAATCTATCTATCACTGTATATACCTACAGCTATATATATAAATCTGATTGTCTATCTATATATTTATCAATCTATATATCACTGTATATACCTACAGCTATCTGTCTCTATCATCTATATATCTTTCACTGTATATACCTACAGCTATCTATTGTCTCTATCATCTATCTATCTCTGCATATAAATACAGCTATCTGTATAAACCTGATTGTCTATCTATATATTTATCAATCTATATATCACTGTATATACCTACAGCTATCTGTATAAAATCGGATTGTCTCTATCATCTATATATCTTTCACTGTATATACCTACAGCTATCTATATACCTACAGCTATCTATATACCTACAGCTATCTATATACCTACAGCTATCTATTGTCTCTATCATCTATCTATATCTGCATATACCTACAGCTATCTGCATAAATGTAATTGTCTCGATCATCTATCTATCTATCTTTAAATATATATATCTACAGCTATCTGTATAAATCTGATTGTCTCTATCATCTATCTATATCTGCATATACCTACATCTATCTGTATAAATCTGATTGTCTATATCTATCTATAACTGTATATACCTACATCTATCTGTATAAATCTGATTGTCTCTATCATCTATCTATATCTGCATATACCTACAGCTATCTGTATAAATCTGATTGTCTCTATCATCTATCTATATCTGCATATACCTACAGCGATCTGTATAAATCTGATTGTCTCTATCATCTATCTATATCTGCATATACCTACAGCTATCTGTATAAATCTGATTGTCTCTATCATCTATCTATATCTGCATATACCTACAGCTATCTGTATAAATCTGATTGTCTCTATCATCTATCTATATCTGCATATACCTACAGCAATATATATAAATCTGATTGTCTCTATCATCTATCTATATCTGCATATACCTACATCTATCTGTATAAATCTGATTGTCTATATCTATCTATAACTGTATATACCTACAGCTATCTGTATAAATCTGATTGTCTCTATCATCTATCTATATCTGCATATACCTACAGCAATATATATAAATCTGATTGTCTCTATCATCTATCTATATCTGCATATACCTACAGCTATCTGTATAAATCTGATTGTCTCTATCATCTATCTATATCTGCATATACCTACAGCTATCTGTATAAATCTGATTGTCTCTATCATCTATCTATAACTGTATATACCTACAGCTATCTGTATAAATCTGATTGTCTCTATCATCTATCTATATCTGCATATACCTACAGCTATCTGTATAAATCTGATTGTCTCTATCATCTATCTATATCTGCATATACCTACAGCAATATATATAAATCTGATTGTCTCTATCATCTATCTATATCTGCATATACCTACAGCTATCTGTATAAATCTGATTGTCTCTATCATCTATCTATATCTGCATATACCTACAGCTATCTGTATAAATCTGATTGTCTCTATCATCTATCTATATCTGCATATACCTACAGCTATCTGTATAAATCTGATTGTCTCTATCATCTATCTATATCTGCATATACCTACATCTATCTGTATAAATCTGATTGTCTATATCTATCTATAACTGTATATACGTACAGCTATCTGTATAAATCTGATTGTCTCTATCATCTATCTATATCTGCATATACCTACAGCTATCTGTATAAATCTGATTGTCTCTATCATCTATCTATAACTGTATATACCTACAGCTATCTGTATAAATCTGATTGTCTCTATCATCTATCTATATCTGCATATACCTACATCTATCTCTATAAATCTGATTGTCTATATCTATCTATAACTGTATATACCTACAGCTATCTGTATAAATCTGATTGTCTCTATCATCTATCTATATCTGCATATACCTACAGCTAGCTGTATAAATCTGATTGTCTCTATCATCTATCTATATCTGCATATACCTACATCTATCTGTATAAATCTGATTGTCTCTATCATCTATCTATATCTGCATATACCTACAGCTATCTGTATAAATCTGATTGTCTCTATCATCTATCTATATCTGCATATACCTACATCTATCTGTATAAATCTGATTGTCTCTATCATCTATCTATATCTGCATATACCTACAGCTATCTGTATAAATCTGATTGTCTCTATCATCTATCTATATCTGTATATACCTACAGCTATCTGTATAAATCTGATTGTCTCTATCATCTATCTATAACTGTATATACCTACAGCTATCTGTATAAATCTGATTGTCTATATCTATCTATATCTGCATATACCTACAGCTATCTGTATAAATCTGATTGTCTATATCTATCTATATCTGCATATACCTACATCTATCTGTATAAATCTGATTGTCTCTATCATCTATCTATATCTGTATATACCTACAGCTATCTGTATAAATCTGATTGTCTCTATCATCTATCTATAACTGTATATACCTACAGCTATCTGTATAAATCTGATTGTCTATATCTATCTATATCTGCATATACCTACAGCTATCTGTATAAATCTGATTGTCTATATCTATCTATATCTGCATATACCTACATCTATCTGTATAAATCTGATTGTCTCTATCATCTATCTATATCTGCATATACCTACAGCTATCTGTATAAATCTGATTGTCTCTATCATCTATCTATATCTGCATATACCTACAGCTATCTGTATAAATCTGATTGTCTCTATCATCTATCTATATCTGCATATACCTACATCTATCTGTATAAATCTGATTGTCTCTATCATCTATCTATATCTGCATATACCTACAGCTATCTGTATAAATCTGATTGTCTCTATCATCTATCTATATCTGCATATACCTACATCTATCTGTATAAATCTGATTGTCTCTATCATCTATCTATATCTGCATATACCTACATCTATCTGTATAAATCTGATTGTCTATATCTATCTATATCTGCATATACCTACAGCTATCTGTATAAATCTGATTGTCTCTATCATCTATCTATATCTGCATATACCTACATCTATCTGTATAAATCTGATTGTCTCTATCATCTATCTATATCTGCATATACCTACAGCTATCTGTATAAATCTGATTGTCTCTATCATCTATCTATATCTGCATATACCTACAGCTAGCTGTATAAATCTGATTGTCTATATCTATCTATAACTGTATATACCTACAGCTATCTGTATAAATCTGATTGTCTCTATCATCTATCTATATCTGCATATACCTACAGCTATCTGTATAAATCTGATTGTCTATATCATCTATCTATAACTGTATATACCTACAGCTATCTGTATAAATCTGATTGTCTCTATCATCTATCTATATCTGCATATACCTACATCTATCTGTATAAATCTGATTGTCTATATCTATCTATAACTGTATATACCTACAGCTATCTGTATAAATCTGATTGTCTCTATCATCTATCTATATCTGCATATACCTACAGCTAGCTGTATAAATCTGATTGTCTCTATCATCTATCTATATCTGCATATACCTACAGCTATCTATATACCTACATCTATCTGTATAAATCTGATTGTCTCTATCATCTATCTATATCTGCATATACCTACAGCTATCTGTATAAATCTGATTGTCTCTATCATCTATCTATAACTGTATATACCTACAGCTATCTGTATAAATCTGATTGTCTATATCTATCTATATCTGCATATACCTACAGCTATCTGTATAAATCTGATTGTCTATATCTATCTATATCTGCATATACCTACATCTATCTGTATAAATCTGATTGTCTCTATCATCTATCTATATCTGCATATACCTACAGCTATCTGTATAAATCTGATTGTCTCTATCATCTATCTATATCTGCATATACCTACAGCTATCTGTATAAATCTGATTGTCTCTATCATCTATCTATATCTGCATATACCTACATCTATCTGTATAAATCTGATTGTCTCTATCATCTATCTATATCTGCATATACCTACAGCTATCTGTATAAATCTGATTGTCTCTATCATCTATCTATATCTGCATATACCTACAGCTATCTGTATAAATCTGATTGTCTCTATCATCTATCTATATCTGCATATACCTACAGCTATCTGTATAAATCTGATTGTCTCTATCATCTATCTATATCTGCATATACCTACAGCTATCTGTATAAATCTGATTGTCTCTATCATCTATCTATATCTGCATATACCTACAGCTATCTGTATAAATCTGATTGTCTCTATCATCTATCTATATCTGCATATACCTACAGCTATCTGTATAAATCTGATTGTCTCTATCATCTATCTATATCTGCATATACCTACAGCTATCTGTATAAATCTGATTGTCTCTATCATCTATCTATATCTGCATATACCTACAGCTATCTGTATAAATCTGATTGTCTCTATCATCTATCTATATCTGCATATACCTACAGCTATCTGTATAAATCTGATTGTCTATATCTATCTATATCTGCATATACCTACAGCTATCTGTATAAATCTGATTGTCTCTATCATCTATCTATATCTGCATATACCTACAGCTATCTGTATAAATCTGATTGTCTCTATCATCTATCTATATCTGCATATACCTACATCTATCTGTATAAATCTGATTGTCTCTATCATCTATCTATATCTGCATATACCTACAGCTATCTGTATAAATCTGATTGTCTCTATCATCTATCTATATCTGTATATACCTACAGCTATCTGTATAAATCTGATTGTCTATATCTATCTATATCTGCATATACCTACAGCTATCTGTATAAATCTGATTGTCTCTATCTATCTATTTATATCTGCATATACCTACAGCTATCTGTATAAATCTGATTGTCTCTATCTATCTATTTATATCTGCATATACCTACATCTATCTGTATAAATCTGATTGTCTCTATCATCTATCTATATCTGCATATACCTACAGCTATCTGTATAAATCTGATTGTCTCTATCATCTATCTATATCTGTATATACCTACAGCTATCTGTATAAATCTGATTGTCTATATCTATCTATATCTGCATATACCTACAGCTATCTGTATAAATCTGATTGTCTATATCTATCTATATCTGCATATACCTACAGCTATCTGTATAAATCTGATTGTCTATATCTATCTATATCTGCATATACCTACAGCTATCTGTATAAATCTGATTGTCTCTATCATCTATCTATAACTGTATATACCTACAGCTATCTGTATAAATCTGATTGTCTCTATCATCTATCTATAACTGTATATACCTACAGCTATCTGTATAAATCTGATTGTCTCTATCATCTATCTATAACTGTATATACCTACAGCTATCTGTATAAATCTGATTGTCTCTATCATCTATCTATATCTGCATATACCTACAGCTATCTGTATAAATCTGATTGTCTCTATCATCTATCTATATCTGCATATACCTACATCTATCTGTATAAATCTGATTGTCTCTATCATCTATCTATATCTGCATATACCTACATCTATCTGTATAAATCTGATTGTCTATATCTATCTATATCTGCATATACCTACAGCTATCTGTATAAATCTGATTGTCTATATCTATCTATATCTGCATATACCTACAGCTATCTGTATAAATCTGATTGTCTCTATCATCTATCTATATCTGCATATACCTACAGCTATCTGTATAAATCTGATTGTCTCTATCATCTATCTATATCTGCATATACCTACATCTATCTGTATAAATCTGATTGTCTCTATCATCTATCTATATCTGCATATACCTACAGCTATCTGTATAAATCTGATTGTCTCTATCATCTATCTATATCTGCATATACCTACAGCTAGCTGTATAAATCTGATTGTCTCTATCATCTATCTATATCTGCATATACCTACAGCTATCTGTATAAATCTGATTGTCTCTATCATCTATCTATATCTGCATATACCTACATCTATCTGTATAAATCTGATTGTCTCTATCATCTATCTATATCTGCATATACCTACAGCTATCTGTATAAATCTGATTGTCTCTATCATCTATCTATATCTGCATATACCTACAGCTAGCTGTATAAATCTGATTGTCTCTATCATCTATCTATATCTGCATATACCTACATCTATCTGTATAAATCTGATTGTCTCTATCATCTATCTATATCTGCATATACCTACAGCTATCTGTATAAATCTGATTGTCTCTATCATCTATCTATATCTGCATATACCTACAGCTATCTGTATAAATCTGATTGTCTATATCTATCTATATCTGCATATACCTACAGCTATCTGTATAAATCTGATTGTCTATATCTATCTATATCTGCATATACCTACAGCTATCTGTATAAATCTGATTGTCTCTATCATCTATCTATATCTGCATATACCTACAGCTATCTGTATAAATCTGATTGTCTCTATCTATCTATTTATATCTGCATATACCTACATCTATCTGTATAAATCTGATTGTCTCTATCTATCTATTTATATCTGCATATACCTACATCTATCTGTATAAATCTGATTGTCTCTATCATCTATCTATATCTGCATATACCTACAGCTATCTGTATAAATCTGATTGTCTCTATCATCTATCTATATCTGTATATACCTACAGCTATCTGTATAAATCTGATTGTCTCTATCATCTATCTATATCTGTATATACCTACAGCTATCTGTATAAATCTGATTGTCTCTATCATCTATCTATATCTGTATATACCTACAGCTATCTATATACCTACAGCTATCTATATACCTACAGCTATCTGTATAAATCTGATTGTCTATATCTATCTATATCTGCATATACCTACAGCTATCTGTATAAATCTGATTGTCTCTATCATCTATCTATAACTGTATATACCTACAGCTATCTGTATAAATCTGATTGTCTCTATCATCTATCTATATCTGCATATACCTACATCTATCTGTATAAATCTGATTGTCTATATCTATCTATAACTGTATATACCTACAGCTATCTGTATAAATCTGATTGTCTCTATCATCTATCTATATCTGCATATACCTACAGCTATCTGTATAAATCTGATTGTCTCTATCATCTATCTATATCTGTATATACCTACAGCTATCTATATACCTACAGCTATCTATATACCTACAGCTATCTGTATAAATCTGATTGTCTCTATCAATCAAATCATGTTACATTATAATGCATTATAGTGTTCCATATGTCTGAAGCAAGGTAGTCCTTATATAAAGGCACACTGCAATTGTTTACCATACTATACACATTCATCATGCTAAGGAACATGGAACTCAAAATTAAACTTTCATGATTCAGACACAGCTTAAACTTTTAAAACTCTTTCCAACGAAAGGCGCTGAAGTCGTAATGATTTAGAGATTGATTTGTTATCTTGATTTATAATTTGCATTTAACACAGGAGTAACCAAGTGCAAATTGAAACGTGAGTGAAGCACATTTTTGATTGAGCAGAATCTGCTCTTGAGAGCTGTGTGTGAACCCTGTATCAGATGTAAATTCCCCAAATTCAAAACTAAAATATATATATTAAAAAATGTCATCAAAGAGAAAAAAACATAATTTATGCTTACCTGATAAATTCCTTTCTTCTGTTGTGTGATCAGTCCACGGGTCATCATTACTTCTGGGATATTATCTGCTCCCCTACAGGAAGTGCAAGAGGATTCACCCAGCAGAGTTGCTATATAGCTCCTCCCCTCTACGTCACCTCCAGTCATTCGACCAAAGACCAACGAGAAAGGAGAAGCCAAGGGTGTAGTGGTGACTGAATTATAATTTAAAAAATATGTACCTGCCTTAAAAAACAGGGCGGGCCGTGGACTGATCACACAACAGAAGAAAGGAATTTATCAGGTAAGCATAAATTATGTTTTCTTCTGTTATGTGTGATCAGTCCACGGGTCATCATTACTTCTGGGATACCAATACCAAAGCAAAAGTACACGGATGACGGGAGGGATAGGCAGGCTCATTATACAGAAGGAACCACTGCCTGAAGAACCTTTCTCCCAAAAATAGCCTCCGAAGAAGCAAAAGTGTCAAATTTGTAAAATTTGGAAAAAGTATGAAGCGAAGACCAAGTTGCAGCCTTGCAAATCTGTTCAACAGAGGCCTCATTCTTAAAGGCCCAAGTGGAAGCCACAGCTCTAGTGGAATGAGCTGTAATTCTTTCAGGAGGCTGCTGTCCAGCAGTCTCATAGGCTAAACGTATTATGCTACGAAGCCAAAAAGAGAGAGAGGTAGCAGAAGCTTTTTGACCTCTCCTCTGTCCAGAATAAACGACAAACAGGGAAGAAGTTTGACGAAAATCTTTAGTTGCCTGCAAGTAGAACTTGAGGGCACGAACTACATCCAGATTGTGTAGAAGACGTTCCTTCTTTGAAGAAGGATTTGGACACAAGGAGGGAACAACAATCTCTTGATTGATATTCCTGTTAGAGACAACCTTAGGTAAGAACCCAGGTTTAGTACGCAGAACTACCTTGTCTGAGTGAAAGATCAGATAAGGAGAATCACAATGTAGGGCTGATAACTCAGAGACTCTTCGAGCCGAGGAAATAGCCATTAAAAATAGAACTTTCCAAGATAACAATCTTATATCAATGGAATGAAGGGGTTCAAACGGAACACCCTGTAAAACGTTAAGAACTAAGTTTAAACTCCATGGCGGAGCAACAGTTTTAAACACAGGCTTGATCCTAGCTAAAGCCTGACAAAAGGCCTGGATGTCTGAATTTTCTGACAGACGCCTGTGTAACAAGATGGACAGAGCTGAGATCTGTCCCTTTAATGAACTAGCCGATAAACCCTTTTCTAAACCTTCTTGTAGAAAAGACAATATCCTAGGAATCCTAACCTTACTCCAGGAGTAATCTTTGGATTCACACCAGTATAGGTATTTACGCCATATTTTATGGTAAATCTTTCTGGTAACAGGCTTCCTAGCCTGTATCAGGGTATCGATAACCGACTCAGAAAACCCACGTTTTGATAAAATCAAGCGTTCAATTTCCAAGCAGTCAGCTTCAGAGAAGTTAGACTTTGATGTTTGAATGGACCCTGAATCAGAAGGTCCTGTCTTAGAGGTAGAGACCACGGCGGACAGGATGACATGTCCACTAGATCTGCATACCAAGTCCTGCGCGGCCATGCAGGCGCTATTAGAATCACTGATGCTCTCTCCTGTTTGATTTTGGCAATCAATCGAGGAAGCAGCGGGAAGGGTGGAAACACATAAGCCATCCTGAAGTTCCAAGGTGCTGTCAAAGCATCTATCAGGACCGCTCCCGGATCCCTGGATCTGGATCCGTAGCGAGGAAGTTTGGCGTTCTGGCGAGACGCCATGAGATCTATCACTGGTTTGCCCCAACGTCGAAGTATTTGGGCAAAGACCTCCGGATGAAGTTCCCACTCCCCCGGATGAAGAGTCTGGCGACTCAAGAAATCCGCCTCCCAGTTCTCCACTCCCGGGATGTGGATTGCTGACAGATGGCAAGAGTGAGACTCTGCCCAGCGAATTATCTTTGATACTTCCATCATTGCTAGGGAGCTTCTTGTCCCTCCCTGATGGTTGATGTAAGCTACAGTCGTGATGTTGTCCGACTGAAACCTGATGAACCCCCGAGTTTTTAACTGGGGCCAAGCTAGAAGGGCATTGAGAACTGCTCTCAATTCCAGAATGTTTATTGGCAGGAGACTTTCCTCCTGACTCCATTGTCCCTGAGCCTTCAGAGAATTCCAGACAGCGCCCCAACCTAGAAGGCTGGCGTCTGTTGTTACAATTGTCCAGTCCGGCCTGCTGAAAGGCATCCCCCTGGACAGATGTGGCCGAGAAAGCCACCATAGAAGAGAGTTTCTGGTCTCTTGATCCAGATTCAGAGTGGGGGACACATCTGAGTAATCCCCATTCCACTGACTCAGCATGCACAATTGCAGCGGTCTGAGATGTAGGCGTGCAAAGGGTACTATGTCCATTGCTGCTACCATTAAGCCGATCACCTCCATGCATTGAGCTACTGACGGGAGTTGAATGGAATGAAGGACACGGCATGCATTTAGAAGCTTTGTTAATCTGTCTTCTGTCAGATAAATCTTCATTTCTACAGAATCTATAAGAGTCCCCAAGAATGGAACCCTTGTGAGAGGCAAGAGAGAACTCTTCTTTTCGTTCACTTTCCATCCATGCGACCTTAGAAATGCCAGAACTAACTCTGTATGAGACTTGGCAGTTTGAAAGCTTGAAGCTTGTATCAGAATGTCGTCTAGGTACGGAGCTACCGAAATTCCTCGCGGTCTCAGAACCGCTAGAAGGGCACCCAGAACCTTTGTGAAAATTCTTGGAGCCGTGGCCAATCCGAATGGAAGGGCTACAAACTGGTAATGCCTGTCTAAGAAGGCAAACCTTAGATATCGGTAATGATCTTTGTGAATCGGTATGTGAAGGTAAGCATCCTTTAAATCCACTGTGGTCATGTACTGACCCTTTTGGATCATGGGTAAGATTGTCCGAATAGTTTCCATCTTGAACGATGGAACTCTTAGGAATTTGTTTAGGATCTTTAAATCCAAGATTGGCCTGAAAGTTCCCTCTTTTTTGGGAACCACAAACAGGTTTGAGTAAAACCCTTGTCCTTGTTCCGACCGCGGAACCGGATGGATCACTCCCATTAATAATAGATCTTGTACACAGCGTAGAAACGCGTCTTTCTTTATTTGGTTTGTTGACAACCTTGACAGATGAAATCTCCCTCGTGGGGGAGATAATTTGAAGTCTAGAAGGTATCCCTGAGATATGATCTCTAGCGCCCAGGGATCCTGGACATCTCTTGCCCAAGCCTGGGCGAAGAGAGAGAGTCTGCCCCCCACTAGATCCGGTCCCGGATCGGGGGCCCTCGGTTCATGCTGTCTTAGGGGCAGCAGCAGGTTTTCTGGCCTGCTTGCCCTTATTCCAGGACTGGTTAGGTTTCCAGCCTTGTCTGTAACGAGCAACAGCTCCTTCCTGTTTTGGTGCAGTGGAAGTTGATGCTGCACCTGCTTTGAAATTCCGAAAGGGACGAAAATTAGACTGTCTAGCCTTAGCTTTGGCTTTGTCTTGAGGTAGAGCGTGGCCCTTACCTCCTGTAATGTCAGCGATAATTTCTTTCAAACCGGGCCCAAATAAAGTTTGCCCCTTGAAAGGTATATTAAGTAATTTGGACTTAGAAGTTACATCAGCCGACCAGGATTTTAGCCACAGCGCCCTACGTGCCTGAATGGCGAATCCTGAATTCTTAGCCGTAAGTTTGGTTAAATGTACTACGGCCTCCGAAATGAATGAATTAGCTAGTTTAAGGACTCTAAGCCTGTCCGTAATGTCGTCCAGCGTAGCGGAACTAAGGTTCTCTTCCAGAGACTCAATCCAAAATGCTGCCGCAGCCGTAATCGGCGCGATGCATGCAAGGGGTTGCAATATAAAACCTTGTTGAACAAACATTTTCTTAAGGTAACCCTCTAATTTTTTATCCATAGGATCTGAAAAAGCACAGCTATCCTCCACCGGGATAGTGGTGCGCTTAGCTAAAGTAGAAACTGCTCCCTCCACCTTAGGGACCGTTTGCCATAAGTCCCGTGTGGTGGCGTCTATTGGAAACATCTTTCTAAATATTGGAGGGGGTGAGAACGGCACACCGGGTCTATCCCACTCCTTAGTAACAATTTCAGTTAATCTCTTAGGTATAGGAAAAACGTCAGTACTCGCCGGTACCGCAAAGTATTTATCCAACCTACACATTTTCTCTGGTATTGCAACAGTGTTACAATCGTTAAGAGCCGCTAAGACCTCCCCTAGTAATACACGGAGGTTTTCCAATTTAAATTTAAAATTTGAAATATCTGAATCCAATCTGCTTGGATCAGAACCGTCACCTACAGAATGAAGCTCTCCGTCCTCATGCTCTGCAAGCTGTGACGCAGTATCAGACATGGCCCTAGAATTATCAGCGCACTCTGTTCTCACCCCAGAGTGATCACGCTTGCCTCTTAGTTCTGGTAACTTAGCCAAAACTTCAGTCATAACAGTAGCCATATCTTGTAATGTTATCTGTAATGGCTGCCCAGATGTACTAGGCGCCATAATATCACGCACCTCCCGGGCGGGAGACGCAGGTACTGACACGTGAGGCGAGTTAGACGGCATAACTCTCCCCTCGCTGTTTGGTGAAATTTGTTCAATTTGTACAGATTGGCTTTTATTTAAAGTAGCATCAATACAGTTAGTACATAAATTTCTATTGGGCTCCACCTTGGCATTGGAACAAATGACACAGGTATCTTCCTCTGAATCAGACATGTTTAACACACTAGCAATAAACATGCAACTTGGTTACAATCTTATTTAACAAAAACGTACTGTGCCTCAAAGAAGCACTAAACGATTAAATGACAGTTGAAATAATGAACTGAAAAACAGTTATAGCATCACTCTTTAAAAACAACACAACTTGTTAGCAAAGGTTTGTTCCCATTAGTAAAGCAACACTAATTAAATTTTAAACATAAAAATTACAGAGCAACGTTTTAAAACACAGTCACTACATAAATCTCACAGCTCTGCTGAGAGAATCTACCTCCCTTCAAAGAAGTTTGAAGACCCCTGAGTTCTGTTAGAGATGAACCGGATCATGCAGAAAATACAAGTGTAACTGACTGAAAATTTTTTGATGCGTAGCAAAGAGCGCCAAAAACGGCCCCTCCCCCTCACACACAGCAGTGAGAGAGAAACGAAACTGTCATAAGCAAAACAAGCAAACTGCCAAGTGGAAAAATAATGCCCAAATATTTATTCACTCAGTACCTCAGAAATGCAAACGATTCTACATTCCAGCAAAAACGTTTAACATGAACTAAATACCTATTAAAAGGTTTAATGTACTTTTACAGAGTAATTCCGGTGAAATACCATCCCCAGAATACTGAAGTGTAGAGTATACATACATGTCATTATAACGGTATAGCAGGATTTTCTCATCAATTCCATTCAGAAAATAAAAACTGCTACATACCTCAATGCAGATTCAACTGCCCGCTGTCCCCTGATCTGAAGCTTTTACCTCCCTCAGATGGCCGAGAAACAGCAATATGATCTTAACTACTCCGGTTAAAATCATAAGAAAAACTCTGGTAGATTCTTCTTCAAACTCTGCCAGAGAAGTAATAACACGCTCCGGTGCTATTGTAAAATAACAAACTTTTGATTGAAGTTATAAAAACTAAGTATAATCACCATAGTCCTCTCACACCTCCTATCTAGTCTTTGGGTGCAAGAGAATGACTGGAGGTGACGTAGAGGGGAGGAGCTATATAGCAACTCTGCTGGGTGAATCCTCTTGCACTTCCTGTAGGGGAGCAGATAATATCCCAGAAGTAATGATGACCCGTGGACTGATCACACATAACAGAAGAAAAATACTTTAACATCTACTAAGGGGACAACAACGCTGCCTTGTAACTTTTGTAAGAGGGGAGGCTCACCGCCTAAGACTATGAAAACCCCTGCAATATAGTGATCAGGACATTTTCCTGCTCTTACCTACCTAGTTAAGTTAAAAAGACAAAGAAATTTAAACATAAAAGAAGAACTCTATTTTAATCAAAATTTTGATTTCCATGTCCCCTAAAAAAGAGCGTGGTTTTGGTACATGCAGTTCACGGAGACGTAGAAATGCTCTATGGTAAAGAGAGACAGTACTTGTAGAAAGGGATTATTAACCCTAAAGGGTTCTTCAGTGAAAAGCTCTATTGCAATGCATTTTACCTTCCTCACAGTTTTCTCCCTTGTATCCAGGGTTGCAGATGCAGATTCCCATAATACATGTGCCATGGTTACTGCAGGATACATCTATGCACTGGCTCGTGGGAACATCACATTCTGCGCCTTTCCAGCCACTGTGGCACAAGCAACGTCCCTTCATGTACTGCCCATTGCCGCTGCACAATACGGGACACGATGCTGTGGGCGGGGAGAGAAGAACTGTTAAGGCAGTGGTTTCAAGCTGAATATGCAAATGTAATTGCTAAAAAATGTTTCTAATTCTCAGCATAGTGAGTTTCAAAGTGTACACAAGAAGTGGCCCGAGCCACTGTATAGCCGACTTGTCAATGAAGACAATGACATATAGAAGGCTACATACAGAATATCTGTGCATCTGCTTACTGTTCTATTTCACATTTGCATTGTCACCTTGTTCCCACACAGAAAATGGCCTGGTGTGTTTATACTATGTAAACTATTGAGCAGAATGACAAATATAGGGACAAACAGATGACTGAAAGACAGACAGATACAGCTCAAGATTCAACTTAAAATCAACTTTTTTAGAAGCAAGTACAATATATAAGATATAGAGGTGAGATAAATAGATTAGATACTGTGATAGAAAGATAGATAGATAGATAGATAGATAGATAATAGATAGAATAGATATGCATAGAGATATAGATAAAAGAAAGAAAGAAAGAAAGAAAGAAAGAAAGAAAGAAAGAAAGAAAGAAAGAAAGAAAGAAAGAAAGAAAGAAAGAAAGAAAGAAAGAAAGAAAGAAAGAAAGAAAGAAAGAAAGAAAGAAAGAAAGAAAGAAAGAAAGAAAGAAAGAAAGAAAGAAAGAAAGAAAGAAAGAAAGAAAGAAAGAAAGATATATAGGTAGTTGATAGAGACAATCGGATTTATACAGATAGCTGTAGGTATATACAGTGATAGATAGATAGATAGATAGATAGATAGATAGATAGGATATGCACACAGATATAGATGAGAGATAGATGATAGATAGAATAGATATGCATACTGATATAGATATTAGATAGATAGATAGAAAGATAGATAGATAGATAGATAGATAGATAGATAGTTGATAGAGACAATCAGATTTATACAGATAGCTGTAGGTATATACAGTGATAGATAGATAGATAGATAGATAGATAGATAGATAGATAGATAGATAGATAGATAGATAGATAGATAGATAGATAGAATATGCACACAGATATAGATGAGAGATAGATGATAGATATGCACACTGATATAGATATTAGATAGATAAATAGATAGATAGATAGATAGATAGATAGATAGTTGATAGAGACAATCAGATTTATACAGATAGCTGTAGGTATATACAGTGATAGATAGATAGATAGATAGATAGATAGATAGATAGATAGATAGATAGATAGATAGATAGGATATGCACACAGATATAGATGATAGATAGATGATAGATAGAATAGATATGCATACCGATATAGATATTATATAGGTAGACAAACGGATATATGTAAGAATGACAGAGAGATGGGCAGACAGACAGAAAGACAGGAGATATTTCTGCAAAGAACAAACCCAATAAATATATATAATATACAATGTTTTACTGAGATAGCAAATGAGATCTTAAATTAGCTAGATCATAAATAAAGGTTAATCCAGTTGCAGATCTACTAAAAATATATCTCAGAATCTAACTTGATATGTGAAAACAATTGGAAAATTGTTGGTTTAAAATACATTTACATACACAAAAGGGGCAAGTAGCTATTTGAGATAGATCTGACAGCTGCCTAGAACAATTCTATTTTGTAACTACTGGTAATAGTGACAGACACAGGTCTATGTTAACCCATTGGGGTAATACAATGTTGTCTGAAGAACATTGCAAGAAGGCATTGAATGAAAGGCAAACAAATCCCAGTAAATTATTATTGTATCCAGTACTACATGTGTAGGAGATTTGTGAGTCATTTAAATCTGCTCTCAGGAGACGGACCCTACCAAAAGCTTCTATCTGTCTCTCTTCAGAGTTATTAATCACCTTCAAATTACATTTATCATCTTTTTTTTTTTTTACGAAAAAGGTCTCTATCTAGTCTTCTGGCTAAATTCATTTCACTGTGTATCTCTAAACTCTGAAAATGTTTTAAATTTAAATGAACACATGAATGTGAGTGTGTATGAATGTGAGTGTGTGTCTGTCTCTGTGTTTGTATTAATGTGAGTGTGTGTATGAATGTGAGAGAGTATGAATGTGAGTGTGTGTCTGTCTCTGTGTTTGTATTAATGTGAGTGTGTGTATGAATGTGAGAGAGTATGAATGTGAGTGTGTATGAATGTGAGTGTGTATGAATGTGAGTGTGTGTCTGTGTATGAATGTAAGTGTGTGTCTGTGTGTGTGTATGAATGTGAGTGTCTGTCTGTGTATAAATGTGAGTGTGTGTGTGTGTCTGTATGTGTATGAATGTGAGTGAGTGTGTGTCTGTGTATGAATGTGAGTGTGTACGTGAATGAATGTGAGTGTGTCTGTGTATGAATGTGAGTGAGTGTGTGTCTGTGTATGAATGTGAGTGTGTACATGAATGAATGTGAGTGTGTCTGTGTATGAATGTGAGTGAGTGTGTGTCTGTGTATGAATGTGAGTGTGTACGTGAATGAATGTGAGTGTGTCTGTGTATGAATGTGAGTGAGTGTGTGTCTGTGTAAGAATGTGAGTGTGTACGTGAATGAATGTGAGTGTGTCTGTGTATGAATGTAAGTGTGTGTCTGTTTGTGTGTATGAATGTGAGTGTCTGTCTGTGTATAAATGTGAGTGTGTGTGTGTGTGTCTGTATGTGTATGAATGTGAGTGAGTGTGTGTCTGTGTATGAATGTCAGTGTGTACGTGAATGAATATGAGTGTCTATGTATGAATAGATGTGAGTGTGTGAATGTGAGTGTGTGTATGAATGTGAGTGTGTACGTGAATGAATATGAGTGTCTGTGTATGAATAGATGTGAGTGTGTGTATGAATGTGAGTGTGTGTATGAATGTGAGTGTGTATGTGAATTAGTGTGAGTGTGTGTCTGTGTATGAATGTGAGTGTGTGTATTTATGACAAATTGGTGTATATTACTTTTTAATGAAATTTACCTCTGCCACAGTCTGGTCCCAGAAAGCCCAGAAAACAGCGACAACTTCCAGCGACACATTCACCATTTCCATAGCAGTTGCTTGGGCAGTCGTCCACCGATTCTGGAGACAGCAGAATGGAATTATAGTTAAATATATATATATCACACATCTATTTACCTATATACACACACATACATGAACAAACTCCTAAAGAACCACTCTGCCCACACTGAGATTAGCCATTCAAAATCAAATGCAGCAAACAAAGTTTCAATACATTCAAAAGATGTTCAGACTTGTCCAGTAAGTTATTTTATTGTGACTGCAGGTGTTTACTGTCTCTTTTCCTTGTAAGCAAGTTTCATCCCCGTTGTGAAGGTTAAACACAAAAACGACATGTTCTATTTTACAAAGCATTTACTTGCAATGTTTAACCCCTTAGTTGCCCTCTCCGTCAGCCTATGGGGTTAACAGTTACTATTTCGGGAACCAACCAGAGCAAAAGCCTACTTTGTACGCGAGCAGGATATCTGTCCGAACATCATTACAAACACACCGCCAGGGCTTTCTGCAATAGTGAGCTATTCATTGCTTTTGAATGACTGCTGGAAAATAGAGAAGTTTCTGCAGCCTATCATTTCGGATACCATCAGTGTTAAATAGGTGTCAGCAACTATTGGCAGTAAAATGGCACAAAGGGAAGAGCAGGACTCGTATTTACCATTAAATCACTTGAAACAGGCGTGAGGGTTACAACACCTATTAATTTATTGATTCATCTTGCATTTTCATCGAAGTACGTGTGATTGTGGTCATTAAATGTCTTGACCAGGCTGACCTGAGTATAAAATACACCAGTGATATTGTCGTACATGTTATACATTCCTAAAATATTTTTCTAGCTGTCACATCTTTTGTTGATGAGTCGTCTGCAAAAAAACTAAAATTTTTCCGAAAGATAAAATCGAATCATTTATTTCAAAGGTATGTAGAACAAATACACATCTAGAAAAATCATTTATATAAATGAATACAATGCATTTCTAAATTAGAAATATTTTAATGTAGTCCTAATAATTTGATTTCTATTACCCTAAAATAGAAAACGGTACATATATTAGAACAAAATTTATGCTTACCTGATACATTTTTTACTTTCCGGATATGGAGAGTCCACAACGTCATTCAATTACTAGTGGGAATATCCCTCCTGGTCAACAGGAGGAGGCAATGAGCACCACAGCAAAGCTGTTAAGTGTCACTCCCCTACCCATAATCCCCAGTCATTTGACCGAAGGGAAATGGAAAAACAAGGGTGTAGAGGTGCCTGAGGTCTAGTCAAAAATAACTATCTTAATAAAGGGTGGGGTCGTGGACTCTCCATATCCGGAAATA
>NC_069501.1:1215513448-1215573448 GCF_027579735.1 Bombina bombina | reverse complement strand
GCTGCCAGCTTTTTGTGAAGTAACACCGACAAGGCAGAAATCTGTCCCTTCAGGGAACTTGCCGATAATCCTTTTTCCAATCCTTCTTGAAGGAAGGATAGAATCCTAGGAATCTTAACCTTGTCCCAAGGGAATCCTTTAGATTCACACCAACAGATATATTTTTTCCAAATTTTGTGGTAAATCTTTCTAGTTACAGGCTTTCTGGCCTGAACAAGAGTATCGATAACAGAATCTGAGAAACCTCGCTTCGATAAAATCAAGCGTTCAATCTCCAGGCAGTCAGCTGGAGTGAAACCAGATTCGGATGTTCGAACGGACCCTGAACAAGAAGGTCTCGTCTCAAAGGTAGCTTCCAAGGTGGAGCCGATGACATATTCACCAGATCTGCATACCAAGTCCTGCGTGGCCACGCAGGAGCTATCAAGATCACCGACGCCCTCTCCTGATTGATCCTGGCTACCAGCCTGGGAATGAGAGGAAACGGCGGAAACACATAAGCTAGTTTGAAGGTCCAAGGTGCTACTAGTGCATCCACTAGAGCCGCCTTGGGATCCCTGGATCTGGACCCGTAACAGGGAACTTTGAAGTTCTGACGAGAGGCCATTAGATCCATGTCTGGAATGCCCCACAGCTGAGTGACTAGGGCAAAGATTTCCGGATGGAGTTCCCACTCCCCCGGATGCAATGTCTGACGACTCAGAAAATCCGCTTCCCAATTTTCCACTCCCGGGATGTGGATAGCAGACAGGTGGCAGGAGTGAGACTCCGCCCATAGAACAATCTTGGTCACTTCCTCCATCGCTAGGGAACTCCTTGTTCCCCCCTGATGGTTGATGTACGCAACAGTCGTCATGTTGTCTGATTGAAACCGTATGAACTTGGTCCTCGCTAGCTGAGGCCAAGCCTTGAGAGCATTGAATATCGCTCTCAGTTCCAGAATATTTATCGGTAGAAGAGATTCTTCCCGAGACCAAAGACCCTGAGCTTTCAGGGATCCCCAGACCGCGCCCCAGCCCGTCAGACTGGCGTCGGTCGTGACAATGACCCACTCTGGTCTGCGGAATGTCATCCCTTGTGACAGGTTGTCCAGGGACAGCCACCAACGGAGTGAGTCTCTGGTCCTCTGATTTACTTGTATCTTTGGAGACAAGTCTGTATAGTCCCCATTCCACTGACTGAGCATGCACAGTTGTAATGGTCTTAGATGAATGCGCGCAAAAGGAACTATGTCCATTGCCGCTACCATCAACCCGATCACTTCCATGCACTGAGCTACGGAAGGAAGAGGAACGGAATGAAGTATCCGACAAGAGTCCAGAAGCTTTGTTATTCTGGCCTCTGTTAGAAAAATCCTCATTTCTGAGGAATCTATAATTGTTCCCAAGAAGGGAACCCTTGTTGACGGGGATAGAGAACTCTTTTCCACGTTCACTTTCCAGCCGTGAGATCTGAGAAAGGCCAGGACGATGTCCGTGTGAGCCTTTGCTCGAGGGAGGGACGACGCTTGAATCAGAATGTCGTCCAGGTAGGGTACTACTGCAATGCCCCTTGGTCTTAGCACCGCTAGAAGGGACCCTAGTACCTTTGTGAAAATCCTTGGAGCAGTGGCTAATCCGAAAGGAAGCGCCACGAACTGGTAATGTTTGTCCAGGAATGCAAACCTTAGGAACCGATGATGTTCCTTGTGGATAGGAATATGTAGATACGCATCCTTTAAATCCACCGTGGTCATGAATTGACCTTCCTGGATGGAAGGAAGGATAGTTCGAATGGTTTCCATCTTGAACGATGGGACCTTGAGAAATTTGTTTAAGATCTTGAGATCTAGGATTGGTCTGAACGTTCCCTCTTTTTTGGGAACTATGAACAGATTGGAGTAGAACCCCATCCCTTGTTCTCTTAATTGAACAGGATGAATCACCCCCATTTTTAACAGGTCTTCTACACAATGTAAGAACGCCTGTCTTTTTATGTGGTCTGAAGACAACTGAGACCTGTGGAACCTCCCCCTTGGGGGAAGTCCCTTGAATTCCAGAAGATAACCCTGGGAGACTATTTCTAGCGCCCAAGGATCCAGAACATCTCTTGCCCAAGCCTGAGCGAAGAGAGAGAGTCTGCCCCCCACCAGATCCGGTCCCGGATCGGGGGCCAATATTTCATGCTGTCTTGGTAGCAGTGGCAGGTTTCTTGGCCTGCTTTCCCTTGTTCCAGCCTTGCATTGGTCTCCAAGCTGGCTTGGCCTGAGAAGTATTACCCTCTTGCTTAGAGGACGTAGCACCTTGGGCTGGTCCGTTTTTACGAAAGGGACGAAAATTAGGTCTATTTTTTGCCTTGAAAGGCCGATCCTGAGGAAGGGCGTGGCCCTTACCCCCAGTGATATCAGAGATAATCTCTTTCAAGTCAGGACCAAACAGCGTTTTCCCCTTGAAAGGAATGTTTAGTAGCTTGTTCTTGGAAGACGCATCAGCCGACCAAGATTTCAACCAAAGCGCTCTGCGCGCCACAATAGCAAACCCAGAATTCTTAGCCGCTAACTTAGCCAATTGCAAAGAGGCGTCTAGAGTGAAAGAATTAGCCAATTTGAGAGCATTGATTCTGTCCATAATCTCCTCATAAGGAGGAGAGTCACTATCGAGCACCTTAATCAGTTCATCAAACCAGAAATATGCGGCTGTAGTGACAGGGACAATGCATGAAATGGGTTGTAGAAGGTAACCCTGCTGAACAAACATCTTTTTAAGCAAACCTTCTAATTTTTTATCCATAGGATCTTTGAAAGCACAACTATCCTCTATGGGAATAGTGGTGCGTTTGTTTAAAGTAGAAACCGCTCCCTCGACCTTGGGGACTGACTGCCATAAGTCCTTTCTGGGGTCGACCATAGGAAACAATTTTTTAAATATGGGGGGAGGGACGAAAGGAATACCGGGCCTTTCCCATTCTTTATTAACAATGTCCGCCACCCGCTTGGGTATAGGAAAAGCTTCTGGGAGCCCCGGCACCTCTAGGAACTTGTCCATTTTACATAGTTTCTCTGGGATGACCAAATTTTCACAATCATCCAGAGTGGATAATACCTCCTTAAGCAAAATGCGGAGATGTTCCAATTTAAATTTAAATGTAATCACATCAGATTCAGCCTGCTGAGAAATGTTCCCTAAATCAGTAATTTCTCCCTCAGACAAAACCTCCCTGGCCCCCTCAGATTGGGTTAGGGGCCCTTCAGAGATATTAATATCAGCGTCGTCATGCTCTTCAGTAACTAAAACAGAGCATCCACGCTTACGCTGACAAGGGTTCATTTTGGCTAAAATGTTTTTGACAGAATTATCCATTACAGCCGTTAATTGTTGCATAGTAAGGAGTATTGGCGCGCTAGATGTACTAGGGGCCTCCTGAGTGGGCAAGACTCGTGTAGACGAAGGAGGGAATGATGCAGTACCATGCTTACTCCCCTCACTTGAGGAATCATCTTGGGCATCATTGTCATTATCACATAAATCACATTTATTTAAATGAATAGGAATTCTGGCTTCCCCACATTCAGAACACAGTCTATCTGGTAGTTCAGACATGTTAAACAGGCATAAACTTGATAAGAAAGTACAAAAAACGTTTTAAAATAAAACCGTTACTGTCACTTTAAATTTTAAACTGAACACACTTTATTACTGCAATTGCGAAAAAACATGAAGGAATTGTTCAAAATTCACCAAACTTTCACCACAGTGTCTTAAAGCCTTGAAAATATTGCACACCAATTTTGGAAGCTTTAACCCTTAAAATAACGGAACCGGAGCCGTTTTAAGCTTTAACCCCTTTACAGTCCCTGGTATCTGCTTTGCTGAGACCCCACCAAACCCAAAGGGGAATACGATACCAAATGACGCCTTCAGAAGTCTTTTATAAGTATCAGAGCTCCTCTCACATGCGACTGCATGCCATGCCTCTCAAAAACAAGTGCGCAACACCGGCGCGAAAATGAGACTCTGCCTATGCTTTGGGAAAGCCCCTAAAGAATAAGGTGTCTAAAACAGTGCCTGCCGATATTATTATATCAAAATACCCAGAATAAATGATTCCTCAAGGCTAAATAAGTGTTAATATCAATCGATTTAGCCCAAAAAAAGTCTACAGTCTAAATAAGCCCTTGTGAAGCCCTTATTTACAATCGTAATAAACATGGCTTACCGGATCCCATAGGGAAAATGACAGCTTCCAGCATTACATCGTCTTGTTAGAATGTGTCATACCTCAAGCAGCAAAGGACTGCAAACTGTTCCCCCAACTGAAGTTAATTGCTCTCAACAGTCCTGTGTGGAACAGCCATGGATTTTAGTTACGGTTGCTAAAATCATTTTCCTCATACAAACAGAATTCTTCATCTCTTTTCTGTTTCTGAGTAAATAGTACGTACCAGCACTATTTGAAAATAACAAACTCTTGATTGAATAATGAAAAACTACAGTTAAACACTAAAAAACTCTAAGCCATCTCCGTGGAGATGTTGCCTGTACAACGGCAAAGAGAATGACTGGGGTAGGCGGAGCCTAGGAGGGATCATGTGACCAGCTTTGCTGGGCTCTTTGCCATTTCCTGTTGGGGAAGAGAATATCCCACAAGTAAGGATGACGCCGTGGACCGGACACACCTATGTTGGAGAAATGGTCCGTGCAGATACAAACACAGCTGATCGCTGTTTCACAAAGACAGACGCAAGGTGGGCGTGGCCTTACGCGTTTCACGGTTGTGTCACCGCTTCGTCAGAGGAATATGTATATATACACACACACACATATATATACACACACACACATACACACATATATATATATATATATATATATATATACACACACACACATATATATATATATATATATATATATACACACACACACATATATATATATATATATATATATACACACACACACATATATATATATATATATATATATATATATATATATATATATATATATATATATATATATATATATATATATATATATATATATATATATATATATATATATATATACACACACACACATATACACACACACACACACATACACTTTTCAGACATAAATAAAATTTCAACGTAGTTTAAAAATATTTCTTAGCTTTAGGAGGGTGATTACTGATTAGTCCTGGCAAAGCCTAAAACATCATACAGGACAAACTTACTAGGGGCATATGGCAACATAAAAATATGCACTAGAACTAGATTTTAGCAGTGTTCATATGAAACGTTACAACCTGACATTTAATGATTGTGTCTACATAAGGACAGAGAGTAAAACGCTGGAGGCTAAATCTGAATCATCAACATCCTTATTTTGTATCTCTGCGCAACTGCGGCATGCAGGGCACACTAACACAAATCAACAGGGAATGTGGGAAAACTCACTTTTAATAAAAAGAATCAATGACGCTGACTACATCAGATAAAAAAGAAATAAACAAGTAAAAACAGCAAGTAAGACAAATATCAATATATATATAAAAATATCTCCTGAAGCCATTTACTTCTACAGAATTAGAGGTCTCTAACGAATAATTTAAATGCAGCATCACTTTCTAACGCCAAAATACAAACACTTCAGGCTCCGTAGTATCTACTGAGCATAAGATTCATTAGAGAGAGCGGTACATGCAAATCAGTTTAAACGGATACTAAACCCAATTTTTTTCTTTCATAATTCAGATAGAGCAGAAATTTTAAGCAACTTTCTCATTTATTCCTTTTATCATTTTTTCTTCGTTCACTTCCTATCTTTATTTGAAAAGAAGGAATGTAAAGCTTAGGAGTCGGCCCATTTTTGGTTCAAATGTAGCCACCAATCAGCAAGATATCTCCAGGGTGCTAAACCAGAAATGGGCCGGCTCCTACGCTTATATTCCTGCTTTTTCAAACAAAAGATAGCAAGTAAACCTGTCCATGTGAACCTGTCAAAACGGTTTTGCTTCATAAATATCTGTTTCAGGCTTAAATGAGTAAGCCTGCAACCATTCGTAGCATTCGCCTCATGATAAATCTTGCCGTGTTATTTAGAATTGATTTAAAAATAATCTGATTATCTTCTTCAGATATTTTATGTTGTCTGAATATAGCACTTTAATAAAACTTAAAGGGACACTGAACCCATTTTTTTTCTTTCGTGATTCAGATAGAGCATGCAATTTTAAGCAACATTCTAATTTACTCCAATTATCAAATGTTCTTCATTCTCTTGGTATTTTAATTTGAAAAGCAAGAATGTAAGTTTAGATGCCGGCCCATTTTTGATGAACAACCTGGGTTGTTCTTGCTGATTGGTGGATAAATTCATCCACCAATAAACAAGTGCTGTCCAGGGTTCTGACTTATTTTTAAAAATAAAAATAGCAAGAGAATGAAGAAAAATTGATAATAGGAGTAAATTAGAAAGTTGCTTAAAATTGCATGCTCTAACCTGAATCGAAAAAAAAAAAATTATGTTCAGTATCCCTTTAAAGATAACTGAATATACTTTGTAGCAATGGAAAACTGAATATACTTTGTAGCAATGGATAACTCTCTATGATCAGAGGATAACAAAAGTGCTTCAAATTCAGAAGACAGCAAAAATACCGAGCAGCCACAAATATTATAGTAGAGAGATAAGGGTTCTATATACAGAATAAGCCAACCATGTTAGTAGCCTTGGCTTTCATACAATAACATCAATAACTCACACAGACAAGTAGCTAGCTTGTTAGATTGATTTATATTGTAGTGTTCTTCCCAGGACCTTTATAATGGGAGCACCACCCAGCTGATTTTACGGATTAAAGCTAATAATTAAATACATTTATATTAAATTATGCAATTAATTTGTGCTTTGAATAGCACAAAATGTTATAATATATATATTACACTAACCCCACAGCTACTTCATAATGAAAAATTGTCTGTGGAGAACATTATATTATAAGGGTCACAAATGTTCCGCATTTTGCAGGCTGCTCCCTTTTTTGGAGCACTGTCCCACATTTGCTCCTAATGCATTCCCATGGGACCAGCTAAACCCTGCCTAGAAATGTGTGGTCATGCCCCCCTTTCTGCTACAGCCCCACCCATAGACTCCACCCCCAGTCTCCCAGTCCTGGGGATGAAGAGTACCATTGTTGGAGGTGTGCTACTCTGTAATGCTCATACATATTTATACACCAAGTCTTACATTGATTTTGTACCTTAAAAATTAGACGTAAGTATGCCGATTCTTTCTACTGATAATAACTTGTTCAATAAACAATGGTAAATATCTTACCGACATTGTAGTAGTGTTTATTCCAAAACTCCAAATATATATATTTTTTTTAGTTTATTGGAGAATTACTTCACAATCACTTTCACACATCAATACTCGGGTACTGGGACTCCCTTGCACTCAACCTCTCTCTTCAATGAGACTGCTTAGGTTATATACTCTCTCGTACCACCAAGGACCTTCAGAACTCTCACAATATCACACAAGGACGACAACACAAACTTTTAAACAGACCTAGTCAAATGGTTGAATCTGATCCATCTGTCTACCTGGCTATTATAAACATTCACGAGTTTCATATTTTCTACCTCTTAGTATCTATGTTTGATGGAAATATTTCAGCCTGATTAAATGATATACCATCATTGCTCTGAATTCTGACTAATTTGTGAGATAAATTGCCTCACGATGAGCACAACAAGAATTGTTATTAAAAGGACATTGGATTAAAAAATGTTCAATGAAACAGCAACATTTAAACCTTTTTATGGTTTAAAAAATATGATGCAAAAGTTGTTTAAGTTTATCTTCAAACAAATAGAGCTGTAACTTTTGTGTTTTTTCTTTCCAATCCTCATTGGCTTTATAAGTTCTTCCTATAGTGATTTATGGCTGATAGGTGTAAATGTCCATTGCCCAACCAATGAACATTAACAGGAAATACCTATCAACCAATGAACATTAACAGGAAATACCTATCAACCAATGAACATTAACAGGAAATACCTATCAACCAATGAACATTAGTAGTTAAAACACATATAACACTTCTGTATTAGTTTCATTTTAAATTGAAATTGTTTTTACTTTAGATTTTTTCAAGATCTTTAAACTCTTCTCGGTCAGATGGATAATAAATATTTAAACACAATGTCTTTTTAATAATAAAAAGACTTATTCTGAAATGAATAATAAACTAGTATGGCTCACATACACATGCAGTCTCAAAAATTAACACTGGCAAAGTGTAAGTCATCTCACCATGTGATTTTTTTCATAAAATAGCCACAGTTAATGCAATAAGACTGTCAAATAAAATCGATAATAATTAGGAAGCATAGATTCAATATAATAAACCAGGGGACAAAATCAGAAAACAAAAACATATACAGCTAAAATACCTTTTTTTATAATTTTGTTGCACAATAACCTACTGATCCTTTCAATCAAAGCAACCAACACAGATACATTTCAGACCATTTTAGATGGTTACATTTTGTATTCATTGATCCAAGCTAAGCTTACCGATTGCTGTTGTAAGAAAAGAAACCACTTCTGTCTCTTTGCCATCGTTGTAAAATGCCAGATGCCAAATCCCAGAGTCCAAGTATTGGATAAATCCTGTTTCATGACTGGCCAGTGGTACAACTCCCCTGTGAAGTCTTTGAGGACCTTCCAAGCCTCGCGCCTCCTGACTTAGAAGTCGCCTTCCATCTAGTAGCTCCACAAAATCAAACTAAAAAAATAAATAAAACCCATTTGAGTTTATTTTACATGTTATATTCACAATCTGCCTTACTGGTAATAAGGTTTATAATATAAATAAGTGTATGTTTAGAACCATCCTTAAGGTCTTAATAAAAAAAAAAAAAATTAAAGGGACAGTATAGTCAAAATTAAACTTTCATGATTCAGATAGGGCTTGCAATTTTAAACAACTTTCAAATTTACTTTTATCATCAAATTTGCTATAATTCTCTTGGTATTCTTTGTTGAAAGCTAAACCTTGGTAAGCATATGCTAATTTCTAAGCCCTTAAAGCCCACCGTTATTTCAGTAAATTTTGACAGTTTTTCACAGCTAGACAGCGGTAGTTCACGTGTGTCATATAGATAACATTGTGCTCACTCACATGGAGTTACTTATGAGTTAGCAATGATTGGCTAAAATGTAAGTCTGTCAAAAGATACAAGGTAATCACAGAGGTAAAAATGTATTAATATAACAGAGTTGTTTATCCAAAACTGGCAAATGGGTAATAAAGGGATTATCTATCTTTTTAAACAGAGCATTTTAATAGTAAACAAATGCTTCTTGTAAACCATGAAACTCACGCAAAAGTGTTAAATATGGTTTAATTTGAACTCAGGAGCCGTAATGCATCGAAGGAAATGACTGATGAGTCAACAGGAGTAGCATATGTGAGTAGCCACCAGGACAGTACTTCTGCTGTGTTTAACCAATTTGCAAAAGTTGCAGTTTTATAAGAACAATTAATGTATCTTCAAGGTTGATATAGTTGGGGCTTAGTTTAAAATTGTACAAGACAATGAGAGAAATACCATAAAAAGTAACTGTCGGGCAAATATAACGGCAAAAAAATACATGATCTCTCTCTCCATAAGCAGAGTAATGGATTACAGCAGACACCCAAGTTATAAATTATGTGATTTACATAACTTATGGCGTTTCCATACCACAAATTCAAGATAAGTAAGATGTTTGCTCTTTTCTACATTTAACATTATTGTAATTCTGGATATTGTTGATCAGTGGTTGTGTATATAGCGCTCACCTGTGTGTGTGAAGGAGGGAGGCCTCTCCTGCCGTATATTCCAACAAGAGCAGCTTTGCCAAGGGACACATTGAACTTAAGGTGCACAGGATGATCTATGAAGACCTGAGATCGCCAAAATATACCAGGTGGAATCTTCTGAGTTGCTCGTCGGCCAACATCAAGCTCTCCAGAGTCAATAAAACTATCATCAGGAAACAGACTGCTTGGCTTTCCTACTGAAAAACAGACATTATGCATTGAAATTAATAATAATTCTAGCAAAAGTGTAACTGAAAGTGCTTACTAAAACCTGCCAAAGTATATTTTTAATTAAAGCACTATTAAATACAGTAGAATAGCATAATCAACAAGTGCATAATCACACTTACTCTGAAAGCCCCCTTGTATCATGTGACAGCCAACAGCCAATCACAGACTCATATGCATGCACTGTGAGGTCTTGCACATGCTCAGTAGGAGCTGGTGCCTCAGAAAGTGTGCATATAAAAAAGACTTGCACAATTTAAGAATGGAAGCTAAAAAAAAAGTCTTGTTTTTTATATTTGAATCATAGAAGTTTATTTTTTACTTTAGATTCCCTTTAATATCCATTTTTAGGGACATTAAAGTCAAAATTTAAATTCAGACAGAGCATCCAATTGTTTAATATTTTACAATGTTCTACCCTTTGCTGATAGCTCCTTTAACATCAGATCAGATAGGCTCAGACGCATGCATTATTTAAATGTTTGCTACAATGTTATACACATAGTACACAAGACAAGTAAACACTCCTGAGGCTTCTTCAGTAATAAAAAAGGGAGACATTTCAACAAAGGAGACCAAGTGAAAATATTAATCATAATTTCCATGTCCTTTTAATACCCCGTGGTATACAAAAAGCAATTGCATATTACAGTTTCATACAGCACACTACAAGCTAATTGTTCATATCATAACCTCATTTACACTTATCCATAACTGGAATGAGAGACGCAGTCTTTACAAAAGGTGTATCTGAACTACTCTTGATTTGTAAACCTTCTAAACTGCACTAACAAAATTACTGGGGTAAGTTATTTATTTTGCAATGCAGAACAGGATAATGTACTCAATGCATTGTATTTAAAGCAGTTGCAGAAACACCCATTCAATTGGGCTGGACTCTACAAGAAAATTGCTATTATTAAAAACGAAAGATAATTCCGTTATTCCCGATTCCCCAGTTTTGCATAATCAACACTGTTATATTAATATACGTTTTACCTCTATAATTACCTGTATCTAAGCCCCTGCAGACTGCCCCTTATCTCAGTGTGTTTTACAATCTTGCATTTTAGCCAATCTTCTTGCATAACCATTATCATTCTCCATGGGAATGAGCACAATGTTATCTTTATGGCAGATATAAACTAGCACTGTCTGGCTTTTGTGCAAGATTTAAAGGTAATAAAAAGCAGTGAGATAAAGGGAAGATTGCAGGGGCATACAAACAGGCAAATTTAGC
Organism: Bombina bombina; assembly: GCF_027579735.1. Taxonomy (NCBI): domain Eukaryota; kingdom Metazoa; phylum Chordata; class Amphibia; order Anura; family Bombinatoridae; genus Bombina; species Bombina bombina. The sequence goes on along the minus strand of NC_069501.1, from coordinate 1,215,562,143 downwards.
AATTATTAAGTATATTAAAGAACCAGTAAATGCATGAAAAAAGACAAAGCAATAGCACTTACTCTAAACTTCAAATGAGTAGTACAGTAGATTTTTTTTCTGACAAATTACAGTTCTGTCTATTTCCACTCCTCTTGTATCATGTGACAGCCATCAGCCAATCACATATGCATGTACGTATATTCTGTATATTCGTGCACATGCTCAGTAGGAGCTGATGACTAAACAAGTGTAAATATAAAAAAAGACTGCACATTTTGTTAATGGACGTAAATTAGAAAGTTGTTTAAAATTACTGCACTATCTAAATCATGAAAGTTTAATTTTGACTTGAATGTCCCTTTAACATAACAATGTTTGTTATGGAAAGCTGGGGAATGTGTAGAAAAAAAGTTATGTTTTTAAACAATAAAAAAATCAAGTAGAATGTCCCTTTAAAAGGATACTAAACCCCAATATATTTTTCAAGATTTAGATAGAGCATGCAATTTTAAGCAACTTTCTAATTTACTCCTATTATCAGTTTTTCTTCATTCTCTTGCTATCTTTATTTAAAAAGCAGGAATGTAAAGCTTAGGAGCCTGCCCATTTTAGGTTCAGCACCCTAGATAGCGCTTGCTTATTGGTGACTACATTTAGCCAACCAATAAGCAAGCGTAACTCAGGTTCTGAACCAAAAATAGGACGACCCCTAAGCTTTATAGTCTTGCTTTTTTGCTCTATCTGAACCATTAAAGGAAAATTTGAATTTAGTATCCTAATTTCCTTATATAGATCATGCACAAAAATAGCTTTATTGTTCCTTTAATAGCAGCACATTTCATGCTGAAAGCAACTGGGCCCTACATTTATGCCTGGTACAGTGCAAGTTATTTGCCTGTGCACAAGGTGTACTGTGCAAACACAGGGCTATGGACGAAGACTGATTGAAAAAAAAGCCAAACTGCTGATTTCTATTTAGATAATGACACAATAGAAGGCTTTAATGGTGTATTCTAATCAACATTTCAATGAGAGCTCATTTTAATCTTATTTTTAATCTAATTTAATTTCATTCACACGTGTCCACAGTGAAACATTTATTCCCATCGCACTGCTTTGTTTTTAATCTTATTGAAATGTCTTTCTTCTTTGGAATATGCAGGAAAAACGCACACAAAAAAATTCAAAGGAGATTTGAACACTGTTTCTATTTTTCCTTTTTAAATCAAAGATCAAAACACCTTTTTTTGTTGTTGAAAATTTAAAAATCAAAAGGTTCATTAATATTGTTTTCTGTTTATCTACCCATTGGTAATGAGACAGAAGCAGTCTGATATTATCATTGTATCACATTTAACTTAAAATAAAAGGTTATTGCATAGGCTGCTGTCCCTGCCAGAAGTGTTGTTTAAAGGGCAAGTCAACCCAAAAATTATTATTACTTATTTTGATTTTAAAATTAATGATATTTACATCAAACTAGCCAATTTGTGATGTAAATATACTTTACTAGTAAAAACACTTTCTTGTCCTCCGGCCGTTTTGAAATTGCCGCCTGACCCCTCCTTTCCCTGACGTCACCTAAACTGAACGTTCAGTCCAACTAAGTGATGCGTGTCGATCCTGCGCATTCCTGTATTTCGTGCATGCGCAATGCATCGTTTTTGTCAAGGGGGACATTTTAAAGGGACAGTCTAGTATAAATTAAACTTTCATTATTCAGATAGGACTTGTAATTTTAATCAACTTTCCAATTTACTTTAATCATCAAATTTGCTTTTTTCTCTTGGTATTCTTAGTTTAAACTAAACATAGGTAGGCTCATATGCTAATTTCTAAGCCTTTGAGGGCTGCCTCTTATCACATGCTTTTTAAATCTCTTTTCAACACAAAGAGACAGAAAGTAAACGTAGGCCATATAGATAACACTGTGTTCAGGCACAGAAAGTTATTTAAGATCTAGCACAATACAATGCTAAATTTAAGACAATCCTATATAATAAAAGACAAGAGTTTGTCTGAAGCCGTCATGCGCAGTTCAGACAAACTCTTGCCGCGAGGACCCGGCAGCAGCTCAGCTGTAAGAGGCGCGCAAGGACCCGGCAGCAGCTCAGCTGTAAGAGGCGCGCAAGGACCCGGCAGCAGCTCAGCTGTAAGAGGCGCGCAAGGAGAGAGAGAGGAGAGAGGAGAGAGGAGAGAGGAGAGAGGAGAGAGGAGAGAGAAGAGAGAAGAGAGAAGAGAGAAGAGAGAAGAGAGAAAGAGAGAGAGAGAGAGAGAGAGAGAGAGAGAGAGAGAATAACAACACGGCTTTAGGACTAGTAGATAATAAACAGTCACAGTCATGTGATCAGGGGGCTGGAAGAAGGTTCTTAGATACAAGGTAATCACAGATGTAAAAAGTATATTAATATAACTGTGTTGGTTGTGCAAAACTGGGGAATGGGTAATAAAGGGATTATCTATCTTTTAAAACAATAACAATTCTATGGTAGACTGTCCCTTTAACTACGGAACCTTGCTAAAAACTACACATTGCATGCGCGAAATACAGGAACGCACAGGATTGACATGCTGAACAATCAGTTTGGGTGACATCAGGGAAAGGATGCCATTTCAAAACGGCCGGAGGACAAGAAAGTGTTTTTACTTGTAAAGTATATTTACATCACAAATGGGTTACAGTTTGATCTAAAAATTATTACAAAATCAAAATAAGTAATAATAATTTGTGTGTTGACTTGCTCTTTAATAGCAAAAAACAATCATATGTAAAGTTTAGCCAATAAGTAATATGGGATTTTTCTTTTTTTGTTACACTTCATTGTTAAAGAAACATTATAGTAGAAAAATGACATGCTCTAATTTGTAATTTATTTACTACCTTAAAATAGGGTTGCCATATTGGCGCTTTAAGAGAGGACATTTATTAAAAAATACATAGGTCAGGGGCTGTTTAAAGAAATGTTTTGTAAAATGTTCCATTATAAGAACCCTGACAGATGTTTTTTTTATATGTGCCCTCCTTTAAAGCGGCAATATGGCAACCCTGCCTTAAAAGGACAATGTGCTCTAAAATAGTTTCTAATGATTTTTTTTATACTAGGTGCAGGGTATAAAATGTATGAGAAATTGCTCCTTTAGGTTTACTTTTGTAAATGAATGCTCTTTGAAGCCACAACCCAATAAAATGGTCAGAGCGTACAGGGAAATCAGATCTCTTTATTTTATCACTTTCTATACCAACAAGTGATTTCTTATCTTATCTCTGTCTGTATACCAAAGACCAATACTTAGAGAGAGAACAATTGAAAATTAACATTGTATTACCTCTCCTAACCTCACCGGATTGCAATTTCTTCTGCTGGCTATATTTACACAGCTTTTCTATAGCCAAGTCTCAGTATAGGTAGGGAAACCACAGGCAAAAATGCTATTTAAAATGCCAAAATAAAGATACACTACAGCAGGTCAAATGGTTAATGGGCAACAAATTAAAGGGGAGAACATTTTACAATATACTGTCCCTTTATCAGAGCACATCTGTACCCTTCATCTATTTTTTAATGAAGAAGTTCAGAAACTTTAAAAACAATGAATTTGAAGTAAAATATGTTAATGTATTTCAACTTTTTTATTTTTTATTAATATTATTTCCCAGACATCTGTGCTGTCTCAAACTTATCTTCCCACTGTTTCCTCCCCACAGAAGCCACTGCCTTTAAGGGATAGCAAAGTCAAAATAAACCTTGCAAGAATCAGATAGAGCATGCAATTTTAACACATCCCTTCTATTTTATAATTTGCTTTGTTCTCTTGTCATCCATTGTTGAAAATGAACTAGTGGGAGCTAGCTGGTGATTGGTGCCTGCATACATTTGTCTCTTGTGATTGGCTAACTAGTTCAGCTAGTTAGTTGCCAGCAGTGCAATGCTGTTCCTTGAGAAAGAAGAGAATGAAGCATGAAAAGTTGTTTAAAATTGTATGTTCCATCCGAATCATGAATGACATTTTTGGGGTTTCCTGTCCCTTTAAACTGTATGATGTGACACAAATAAAACAAGTTGATACCAATGAATGTTATGTCTGGTCTGGATATTGGTTTTATAACTGAGGACGATATTGATTCCCTCAAGAAATTCTGTTTCATTAAAGGGATATTATAATAGAAAAAGGACATGCTCTAATTTGTTAGACAGCAGAAGCTGTCTCTGATCCAATCAGCAGAGCTAGTCACACAGAAATGTACTGTGGGTCCCGAGTACTTTTACTCCTGTGGGGTCACTTAAACGGACACTGAACCCAATTTTTTACTTTCGGGATTCAGACAGAGCATGCAATTTTAAGCAACTTTCTAATTTACTCCTATTATCAATTTTTCTTTGTTCTCTTGGTATCATTATTTGAAAAAGAAGGCATCTAAGCTAAGGAGCCAGACAATTTTTGGTTCAGTATGCTGGACAGCACTTGTTTATTGGTGGGTGAATTTATCCACCAATCAGCAAGAACAACCCAGGTTGTTCACCAAAAATGAGCCAGCATCTAAACTTACATTCTTGCTTTTTTAAATAAAGATACCTATAGAATGAAGACAATTTGATAATAGGAGTAAATTAGAAAGTTGCTTAAAATTGCATGCTCTATCTGAATCACGAAAGAATTTTTTTTAGGTTCAGTGTCCCTTTAAATTTCACATGCGCCAACAAAACAGAGCATGACATTTTTTTTCACTATACCAATTAGTAGATAGTGAAGGATATTTAAACGGACATTATAAACTTTGAAATTATAATATATTTAATTATGAATAGTAAAAAAACAAAACTTTGCAATATACTTTTATTGACTATTGATTAACACTGCTATATTCCACCGAGCCATTGTTTGCTTTTAGTTATTCTAAAGGATTGTGAATGAACTCATAAATTTAAAAATACATCTAGTTATTATTCTCAGGCACCTTTTAATCCCATGGTGATGTTTACACTGACTATGTCATCATGTCTTGCATTTATTTAATGTTTAAGGTCTCTAAGAAAAAAGAAAAGCAGAATAGCTCACTCTACTTATGGTGCCCACTTGAACTATATCTCAGGGAGTAGTTGGATTTTACATTTGTTTCACATCTTCTCTTTGTTAAGTATCCTTTGTCCTATTTACTTCAGGAAAAACTGTCCTTGGTATGTTTTTCTGTATTGTCACATGGACAGTTGAAGGAGTGTTGGGTCTAGGGAAGAGGGTTATAGAAACAAAGTTTCTACAGAAATGTCCCTTTAGTCTGATCATATTTCCTTCTGAAACTGAACCCCATTAATTCTCTAGATAGCCTTATACATAGCTCAAGCATTCCTGCATTTTCTTTTTCCTCTTCTACTAGCAGATTATTCCAATATACACCTATCATGGTAATTTTCATCATCACCCTGTGTCCTCAACACATTTGTAGTGTGACCTTCATTCTTCCCAAGAAAATGGGCCGTTACTCTGTGTAATGCATTGTACTTTCACTAGGAATTCTCTACTTTGTTCTGGTGATCACTTTCTACTCTGATTTCTACCAAAAGATGGTTTCTGTGAAATGGTTCCAGTTTTCCTTCTTTTCAGAGGTCTCATTCAACAATTCCAACTATTGTCCTCTGTGTCCTCCATCCAGACAGCAGGTAACAGAAAGAAACAGCATTCTTGCAACAGTAAAATGGTGCTGCTTTGAAGGGAACACTATCCCACCAGACAATAGTACAATCTATATAAATAGAATAATCCAAAATGTACGGAGCCACAAGTAAATATCAGGACTCCCTAAGATTTAGAGCCCAAACGTGAGGTAATGAACATTGAAAGCATTTTACATATATTATTATACTTGCATGAACAAACATGGTGGTATATAACAAAGAAAATCAGGTATGGCTTTTCCTATGAACAGTGAATGGATCACGTTAATGCAATAATACAGTTCCCTTGGTAACATTGTTAGCCTTAGGCACCAGACACTCAGGTGATCCAATCCTTTGCAGGACACAACGAAAACTAGTAGCTTTATATGTTGCTCTTGATTGGCTTATCGTCCTTGTCCTGCTCAGAAGGGGTAATGTACTCTGGGTCCCAAGCAGAATTTTAACTATGTGTTTACCCCTTTTCAGAAATTAAACAAATAGCTATCAAGGGACATTTGTACAGTAATAAAATGCTATAACAAATGTTATTATTGCATTATTACACTCAAGTCAAAATAAACTTTTATGACTCAGATAGAGCATGCAGTTTTAAGACACTTTCCAATTTACTTCCATTATATTTTGAGCAGTCTTTTTAAAAGGACAAGCTAGCAGTGTATGTGTATACTAGTCTGTGATTGGCTGATGTCTGTCACATGATACAGGGGGCCGGAAAATGGCAGAAATGTTTTTTTTATCAGAAAAAAAATCTACTGCTTATTTGAAATTTAGAATAAGTGTTAAATCATTGTATTTTTATAATGCACGTGTTAATTGTGTAATTCTACTGCACTGAGTGGTCCTTTAAGTCTTGAAAATATAGTTCCATAGGAAGACTTTTCCCAACAAATGCAAAAGTAAAAAAGCTGTATCAAGACAGGATCCCCAAAAATAGTTAAAAATAAATTTATAGTTGGTTTAATTTACTTCCACTGTAAGCCTGGATGATATTTACCTATATACACATATTTGTAGCAACATGTTTTATTACCCAGATTCAATTTAATCAAAAGAATATTTCAGATTTGACAGTCAAATTACTTTTATTTATAGGATCAGGAAATTTGGCGTCTGGTTTGAATTATAAAGACCACTGCCCTCGCAGGTTAAGCCCACTAGAGTATTAAGTGTCAAGAATTAATCGTCACATATTTTATTAAACCAGCTGCTCAAAATACAAACGCAACCTCTATATAACCTTTCACTTGTGGCTGCTGTGAAATGGATTCAAATAGCCTTGGGTTGTATGAAAATCTTACATCCTGATATACTTTGTTGTCATTTAGTGCTTGCTGTCTGCAGGATCAGAGGCCCAGAGCTGTAGATAGATCGGCCTAGACGCAAACTGTCACAAGAACAACGGCCAATGACAAAACGTATACATTTTTTAAATTAAAGAGATATTCTAATGGAATAATAAAATGTTCTAATTTGCAAATTAAGGGCCAGAGTATAAGACAAAAGCAAAAATACAAGTCTTTTAGCGCATCAACATCGCTGGCACTCAATCCATACTGTCTGCATTCTAGTTCTGCTATTACAAGTCATGTCAGAGAGTTCAGATGTAAAAGATGATTTTAGCACATTCATTTCCGTCAGCTAAAGGTTCTGATTAGAGCCCACACAAAAACTTTCTATTTTTACATTTTAGACTTAACGCATGCACCCGTAACCCTTTCCTTGCCCGTTCACCTTTGCCTTATATCTTATTCCTAGACCCCTTTCCTAACACCACAAATACTTTGTTTTCTTATTCTTTTATTCTTAGTTCAAGGTAAATAACAAAATTGAAATACGCATGGGTGGCTGTGGTGTGTTTTGTGTCTATGAAGACTTCATACAAGCTTTTGAGGACTCTCTGTGAAGATGTAGTGTTTGAAAACTCACAGCATATGCGCATATACCTCTGGAAAACAGTTTTTGCTTCACATTTCAAGTTTTGACTTTCCTATCCCTTTAATACCTGGTTTTCAGGGAACACCAGTCCCCCCCCCCCCCATTCACATCTACAAACAAGTCACTATCTGACCCTCAATCATGTGACATTATTAAAAGGGACATTAAACACTAAATAAGCTTACTATTGAGGTTATTCCCTGCCTCTATCTAGACACGGGTGCCACCATGTTGAAATCTACCTTTCCCTGCGTAATCTGTTTGCACATGTGAAACTTTTTCTTTCAGATACCTGCAGTGTAACCTAAGTTCCAATATGGCGACACCCATAATTAAGGGGAAATACATGAAGCATAGTGTTTCGTGTCCCTTTAAGAGACGTGTGGTAGCTTGAAACGTTATCATCTCTGTTTGGACCCTGATGGACACATACAAATCTGTTGTAAATTAATTTTATGGATGGGCTAGTTTTCATATATTGCATTGTGCACCAGCACAAACCACTTAAGCAATAGCTTGTATACAAATGTAATCAATGTCTTACTACAACTGTGTTTTAGCTATCAAAACTATAAGGGTGTGCTATATATTTATTGAAAGTGTTCAAATACTTTGGTAATAACAGGTAAAACTTGTAAATTGGGCCTTTGTGTTTAATCCTTAAAAAGGAGTTAAAGGGACACAAAACCCAACTTTTTATTTCAGTATTCAGATAGAACGTACAATTTCAAACAACTTTTCAATTCCCTTCTATTATCAAATTTGCTTCATTCCCTTGATATCTTTTGCTGAAAGAGAATCAATTAACTACTAAGAGCTAACTGAACACATCTTGTCAGCCAATCAAATGAGACAAAGGTTCTCTAAACAAATGCGTCACCGTTAATAATCTATCAAACATCTGTCTCGTCCATCGAACGGAGCATGTGACATATTTAGCAGTATATGGTGTAAGAGACAGTCATCAAAATGTGTTTATTTTTTAATAACATCATGGATATGAATTTATCATGTTTTCAATATTTAATATTTTTACAAAAATGGTGGTTATGTGGGGAATAACTTAATTGTGAAAAAACTAGACAACTGTTGTAATAAAACAACCAGAGAATATAATTTGATGTGAGAATAAATATTTTAAAAAGGTATTTAAAAATATGATCTTCAACAAAGGATAACAAGAGAACAAAATACATTTGATAACAGAAGCCAATCAGAAGGTTTTTTTTAAATTGTATGCACTAAATCATAAAATATAGTAATCCCTCTCTAAGATCATACTCTATACCTTATCATTTAAGCTATCATTTTTTAATCCTTGTGTTGCAGTAGATGACCATGTTGTTTGATATAGATGTAGACTAATTAGATACTGTATTTTTTTACTATGCAAATTGGTTTGTTAAATCAAAATTAACAAACATTTGCTCAGTCTCTGAAAATAACTATGATTTTTCACAGCTGGCAAATATCTTCAAACGTATACTGACAAGTTGGAAAAGAGTGATTGCTCATCAAAGTACAACAAGCAATTATGCATCTCAAAAAGAACACATCACTCTCAGAGACTGCGCCGTATAAAGAGTAAAAACAGTTTTAAGGCTGTGGAGAAGTCCAGATATTTCCACTAACTGTTGTATGGTCACCTGATGCTCCAAAGGCATCATAAATGACTGTTATTCAGCTATAGCATATTAAAGAAATTGCTAAAAAAAAGTGTGCGTTTCAACTTAGTGCTGCATTAAATACAGCCACTTCAATGGTTTCAAATATTTATAACGAGACCAAAATAATTAAACTACATATGTCCTTAGAATCCCCGTGCTTGAGCACAGATTAGTCAGTCAATACATTTTATTCTTCAATAAGAGGTATTTAAAGAGACGTAGATCAATTAAACTTTATATAATCAATTAGTTGTAATATTCCAATAAATATCTATGTAGGTCTCTTTATTAATATATATATATATATATATATATATATATATATATATATATATATATATATATTTTATTTACTGAAATAATAAAACATTTGCTGAATCTAATGTGAACTCAGGAATAAGATCTCCTCTCATGCTGTGTATTTACCACAACAGCTATATATTATTATAGATATACTTCACAGTTTCTTCCTGTCTGAAAAGCACCTCCAACATCGATCCTTGTTTCTGTGTTAGTAAACACACACTAATTTCAGAAAAACATCTCTTTATATTGGAACCAAGCTCAGTGATATCATTAACAGAACATAACAAATGTACTTAAATGAACAGTGTTGCATTTGAACTAGTTATAAGCATTTCTGCAATTTTCTAGGTTTACAAAATAAACTAAATAAAAAATTTTATCTGTTAAAAGTTATCGGTGCTAAAATTATATGCGGTCTATACACATAAAGTTTGGTATTGCTATTTTTGCTTCCTGTGCGTGCACATAGTTTTGCTGGTGACAAGTGTTTTGATGCAGCGTTTCACATACATGTTAAAACATATTTTACAGTAATAACTTAGATATGTATACATTTAAATGACATGCACATTGCAAAAAAGTTTCTAAGAATATTTAAAAACATGAAACTGCATTTCAGCACCAAGGCAAACCAATTTAGCTATAGAGAGCTGTCCACGGTCCTGAACTGCTTGTCTGTCATATCTGTCAATGCTACTTCACAAAAGGATCAAACTGTTCCAGTAATAGTTGTGTGTTTTATACTATTCTGCTGTTCTCTCCAATGATAAATTCTCTCACTTGCTAATAAGGGAAACTCACACTGCCCTACTGGTAGACACAGCTATGCCTCAACACATACCAAAAAAAAATCAATTTAATACAATTAGAAGGTGATTTTATTTAAAAACACAATATACTTATGCTGGCCTGCTATGTTGGAACTTGCTGGAAATGGGTTGAATTTGGTCATCGCCAATAATAGCCCATTAAATTGCAAACTGTTGAATAGTATTACAATAATTTAGTATTTACATGTAATTAAAGGGGCATTTAAAGGGACATTCCAGCCAAAATTTAAAACTATATAGATCCATTTCAGTTTTGAATAGAAGCATTTTGTAGTATATATGCATTAGCAAAAGTGTACTTAAAGGGACAGTATACCCAAACATTTTCTTTCATGATTAAGGTAGAGAATACAACTTTAAACAATATTCCAATTTACTTTTATTACCTAATTTGCTTCATTCTTTAGATATACTTTAATGAAGAAATAGCAATGCACAAGGTGAACCAATCACAGGAGGCATCTATGTGCAGCTACCAATCAGCAGCTACTAAGCATATCTAGATATGCTTTTCAGCAAAGAATATCAAGAGAATGAAGCAAAATAGATAATAGAAGTAAATTAGAAAGTTGTTTATAATTGTATGCTCTTTCTAAATCATGAAAGAAAAATTGGGGTTTCATGTCCCTTTAAGTATGCACAGTGCACCAGCATTTTAAAGGCAGCACATGCACAGACAGCATATGGTGCTTGTATCGTCTAGTAATGTCTCAATTTGTTAATTGTTGAAATGATGATACAAGCCCCACTGGTGCTCTGCGCAGCTACATTATTTAAAATACTGGTGCACTGAGAATATCTAGCTATGCTTCACATGCACATGCTCACTCTAAAAATCCTCACTCTAAAACCGTGATAACTTTTGCTAGAAGCATTTTTGACAAAACATTTACAGTATATGACAAATATGTTTCTACTCAAAGATGTAATCTATCTATACAGATTTACATTTTGACCAGAATGTCCCTTTAAGAGAGCTGCATATATCAACCAGTGAGTAACTGATTAGAGGTTAGTTTTGCATTTACTTTTAGTTTCAATTTACACTTAAGTCGCTTTCGTTAAACCATTTTTTAATAAAAGATATATATTTTTAAATGTTTCAATAGTGCTCTTTCATATATTTTTTTTTATTTTAGTGATGTTGTTATTTTTTTAAAGGGACATTCTACTCCAGAAAATGTATTCTTTAGAAATATAAATAATCCCTTTAGTATCCCTTCCCAAGTTTTGCATAACCAACATGGTTATATTAATACACTTCTTACATCTGTGATTACATTGGCCCCAATTTAACAAAGTCTGGCGGACCTGATCCGACAGTGCGGATCAGGTCCGCCAGACCTCGCTGAATACGTCGAGCAATACGCTCGCCGTACTCAGCATTGCACCAGCAGCTCACAAGAGCTGCTGATGCAACGCCGCTCCCTGCAGACTCACGGCCAATGGGCCGCCAGCAGGGGGGTGTCAATCAACCCGATCGTGCCCATAACCTATAAATGTTATGCATTTTTTAAATAAATACCTGTACACATTTTATTTCTACATAAGTGTTTCAGGCTAAAATGCCAATGAGGGACTGTGGTGATCTATATATGTTAGTCCTTTAGGTTTCACTAGTGCTGTCTATGTAAGATAAACTGTGGTGTCGGGGTTAACAGAGCAAGAAGAGGGTTCAGTACACTTTTTGACTAAATATGCAGCAAGTTAATCTAGAAAAAAATGATGAACAGCTTGCACACAGAACCTATGCCACTAAAATGCGAGGCTGCTATTTAAAACTATAATTACTAAACATGTAAATGATTGTCTCAGATAAATTGACGAAAAAGTAATTATACCAAAACGTTTTCAGTTTGCTGTACTTTATTTTTTTTGTACTCGAGGTTGTGATTAGAAAGTAAATTAGGAGCATGTCACACATATGCCTTGGAAAACGCTATGTGCAGCTCCTGAATAGTCAAGAATGCTCAAGATTTGAATTATGTATAACAAATATTTTAACATTTGTAAACACATTTTTTTAAATCAACTATATTTTTGAATAAGAGCTCAAAAATCAATTGGCATTTTCTGAAATTCTGTATATAGTTAAAGATATATTTTGTACTTTATAATATGCCCACAGGTAAAAAAAAATCTGCTTTAAATAAATGTTAATTCAAAATATTCTATTATAAATAACGTTAAATATGTATGCTTTACATTTTGATATGCACAGTAGTTATGTTAAATAGTAAATGCATGCTAGACTTATTGATTTATTCACAGCAAAGATTTGTACTATGTAGATGTATTTTTTTTATTATATCCGCTGTAAATATTAAAAGTATAAGTGTAAAGGTTTAGTTTCTATAAAGTTATAGTAGTAAACGGATTGTTTGAACTCATTTTCTATTCATCTCTTACAGGAAAAGGGGCAAAATAAATAATGTAAATCTATTGCAAAGTTTTGTAACTACACGTCAGTCCAATTTTATATTACAATCTCATACTGTTTAATATCCATTTCATTTCATATTTGACAAAAATGCATCTGAGAAAAGTTAAAAGGATATGAACCCCAGCATTTTTATTTAATGGTTCAGGGAGCGCATGCTATTTAAACTTTCTAGTTTACTTCTAGTATCAATGTATGTCTGTTCTCTTGGTATCTTTTGTTGAAAAGCAGGGGCATAAGCTCAGGAGCTTGCCAATATCTGGAGCACTATATGGCAGCAGTTTTGCAAGAGCACTAGATAGCAGCACTATTTCCTGCCAGGTAGTGCACCAGATGCCTACCTAGGTAGCTCTTCAACACAGAATATCATGGGAACTAAGCACATTTGATCATAGAAGTAAATAGGACACCTTTTTTTTAAATGGTATGTTCTGTCTGAATCACAAAAGACAATTTTTGGGTTTCATATCCCTTTTAATATACATTTTGTGATGTTTTCTGTGCATGCAACTATATGTGTGTGTGTGTGTATAGGTGTATGTGTGTGTGTATAGGTGTATGTGTGTGTGTGTATAGGTGTATGTGTATAGGTGTATGTGTGTGTGTATAGGTGTATGTGTGTGTGTATAGGTGTATGTGTGTGTGTGTATAGGTGTATGTGTATAGGTGTATGTGTGTGTGTATAGGTGTATGTGTGTGTGTATAGGTGTATGTGTGTGTGTATAGGTGTATGTGTGTGTGTGTATAGGTGTATGTGTATAGGTGTATGTGTGTGTATAGGTGTATGTGTGTGTGTATAGGTGTATGTGTGTGTGTATAGGTGTATGTGTGTGTGTGTATAGGTGTATGTGTATAGGTGTATGTGTGTGTGTAGAGGTGTATATGTGTGTGTGTGTGTATAGGTGTATGTGTGTGTGTATAGGTGTATGTGTAGGTGTATGTGTGTGTGTATAGGTGTATGTGTGTGTATAGGTGTATGTGTGTGTATAGGTGTATGTGTGTGTATAGGTGTAACGTGTATGTGTGTATAGGTGTATGTGTGTGTATAGGTGTATGTGTAGGTGTATGTGTGTGTGTATAGGTGTATGTGTGTGTGTATAGGTGTATGTGTAGGTGTGTGTGTGTGTGTGTGTATAGGTGTATGTGTGTGTATAGGTGTATGTGTAGGTGTATGTGTGTGTATAGGTGTATGTGTGTGTATAGGTGTATGTGTAGGTGTGTGTGTGTGTGTGTGTGTGTGTATATAGGTGTATGTGTGTGTATAGGTGTATGTGTAGGTGTATGTGTGTGTATAGGTGTATGTGTGTGTATAGGTGTATGTGTAGGTGTATGTGTATGTGTGTGTGTATAGGTGTATGTGTGTGTGTATAGGTGTATGTGTGTGTGTATAGGTGTAACGTGTATGTGTGTATAGGTGTATGTGTGTGTATAGGTGTATGTGTAGGTGTATGTGTGTGTGTGTGTGTGTGTGTATGTGTGTATGTGTGTGTGTATAGGTGTATGTGTAGGTGTATGTGTGTGTGTGTGTATATAGGTGTATGTGTGTGTGTATAGGTGTATGTGTGTGTGTGTGTGTGTGTGTGTGTATAGGTGTATGTGTGTATAGGTGTATAGGTGTATGTGTGTGTATAGGTGTATGTGTAGGTGTATGTGTGTGTGTATAGGTGTATGTGTGTGTATAGGTGTATGTGTAGGTGTATGTGTGTGTATAGGTGTATGTGTAGGTGTATGTGTGTGTATAGGTGTATGTGTGTGTGTGTATAGGTGTATGTGTGTGTATAGGTGTAACGTGTATGTGTGTATAGGTGTATGTGTGTATAGGCGTATAGGTGTATGTGTGTGTGTATAGGTGTATGTGTAGGTGTATGTGTGTGTGTATAGGTGTATGTGTGTGTGTAGGTGTATGTGTAGGTGTATGTGTGTGTGTATAGGTGTATGTGTGTGTGTGTGTGTGTGTGTGTATAGGTGTATGTGTGTGTATAGGTGTAACGTGCATGTGTGTATAGGTGTATGTGTGTATAGGTGTATGTGTGTGTGTATAGGTGTATGTCTGTGTATAGGTGTATAGGTGTATGTGTGTGTGTATAGGTGTATGTCTGTGTATAGGTGTATGTCTGTGTATAGGTGTATGTCTGTGTATAGGTGTATGTCTGTGTATAGGTGTATGTGTGTGAACAGTACAGTAGAGAGGAGCTCAAACTGAGAAGACTACATCCTTAGCACTCAATGGGTTAATATACAGTAGATCATCATGTGTGAAAAGGCACTATTATATAAAGGCAACTTAGGTAGCTGAATTAGCTAAGTGAGCAGGGTGACTCTACGTTAAAATATCACTTTTATTCATTAAATAAACATTAAAATACTGGAAAATATAATGTTAAAAACACACCCAGGAGCTGAAAACTGGTCAAATGACCTAGTCAAAATAGGTTGAATGTGTGATTGTACTGATTACAAACCATCAACTAATGGTATTCTCTTACTCTAGTGTATCTTTATGTTAAGTGATTAAAACAAATCACACCGTATTGTAACTGTTAATATGTTGGTGAATAACAGAAAAGATACAATTTAATGTGGAGCATACTTATACACAATTATTCAATATAGTATAATGTCAATATACTGCTGTATACTGAAACTGTCACTATAATAAATAATAAATAGGACTAAGAAGATAATAAAAGGACTAAGAAGATTTTAACATAGCACATTTTTTCTTTGTTTCATCTACAAAAAAAAAATAATAATACTCCTTCACTAAATAAATAAACTTTTTCTAAACAGGTTTAAAGAGTTCCCATTTTCCAACAAGAGTTGTAGTTATTTCCTTATCAGAAAGTTCACAACTGACATCTGGGTATCAGTTCTGTCCAACATATAATGCATGTTAAAGGGATAGTCTAGTCAAAACTAACCTTTAATGATTCAGATAGAGCATGCAATTTTTTTTTTATTTTTTTTTTTTCTTTTTAAAAAGGTTTATTAGTTTTATACATCAGTTACAAATCTTTAACAATCAATCTTTCCAGTTTTGACAAAATCATGGTATAACATTTTCATACTGTTTACTTCATGTTTCAACTAATATATAATGCAGTATATATTTACCCAATCTTGGTCTCAAACATAGAAAATTAAATCTTTTAGGGAGGATACCTATCCATAAAGCATAATAAACATAAAGATATAAAGAGGTATTCCTTTTTCCCCCTTTCTATTATCATAAAGAAAGAAAGCATAAGAGAAAAAAAAAAAAAAAAACTAACAGACCTTTGTCCTTTCCCCTTTTCAACCACAGAAACAACACAAAGAGAAAAAAAAAAAAAAGAATCTTTCTGTCTATATTGGTGCCTTTTCCCCCCCTGTGATCTGTATATACAATATTCAATTTAAGGTTATAACATCTTAAATCACATAGAAATATTTACGTCTTATAAAACAACAACAACAACAACAAAAAAAAAAAAAAAAAAAAAAAAATTCTCTCTCTCCTCTCTTCCCCCTCCCTCTGATATCTAGGCCTGATCGGGCATTTCAAAAAGCCATTCTCCTCTCAATCTGCAATTTTCCATATAGATTGTATTTTTGAAGTTTCCAATTATTTTCTTTTGCTCCTCGATCTCTCTAGATTTAATCCACTTCTCCCATTTGCTAAAGAAACGTGTTATGTTGTTGTCAATGTGGTATATAGTGTCTTGTAATTCTATGAGAAATTGGTGATGAATAATTTCCCCAAGATTCCCAAAGGAAGGTGGTTTGGCCTGTTTCCATCCTTTTAATATAAGATTTCTAGCTAATAAAATTATCATCGTTATAAATTTCCGATTTTGTAGGTGTTCTTTTTTGTAGTGAAAAAAAAAGATCTGATCTGGTTGTAAGAGTATTTGAGTTTGATAAATTTTGCTCAGCCAGAAATCTATCTTTCCCCAAAAACCTTGTATCTTGGGGCATAGCCAAAAGCTATGGATTAGGTTTGTCTTTGGTTGTCTGCATTTAATGCAGAGCGCTCCTTCCCCTGTGCCACCCCATTTAGCAATCTTCTCAGGTGTGATATATACCATCCACATTAACTTTACGTGCTGTTCACGCATAGGGATAGCTAATGATGCTTCCTCCACTCTTTCCACACTTTTTAGTATTACTTGCGTAGTAAGATTCGGGAAGTGAACTTCCCTCCATTTTACAGTTCCACTTTCAATATGTTGTTTATAGTTTATATTATTTAATAGGTTATATAGCGAGGATATTGAGTATTTACCGCTTTTGATAAGATTAATTACCGGAACTAGTGGTGCAAGATCCCAGTTATTCCCTTGTATTTGTATTAATTTAAGGCAATAATGCCTAATTTGTAAAAATGAAAAATAATGTTTCTCAGAGAGGAGATATTTATTTTTAATTGTTTCAAAGTCTTCAACTTGAATTATTCCCTGGTTATTTTTTGTTAGTTGAATAATGTTGGATAATCCCTTTTCTTGCCAGTCTGAAAATATTTTGGATGAGTGGCCCTGTTTGAATTCTGAGTTTCCTTTGATAGTTAAGTATCGTGTTGCATAGGGGTGTATACCTAGATATTTACATGTTCTGTGCCATGCTACAATTGTATCCCTAAGCAAATCTATTTTTTTAACATATGGTGGAAGGTTCTTAACCTCAAGATGGAGGATATTTTTTAAATAAAGAGGTTTTATCAAACCATTTTCTATCTCTGGCAAAGTAAAGTGGTTACTCTCTAGGAGCCAATCAAGAGCAATCTTGGTCACTGCCACCAGGTTATATATTATTAAGTTAGGAAGACCCAGGCCCAAATATTCTTTTTTAAGTGTTAATTTTTGATAACTCAGTCTAGGTCTGTTATTCGTCCATAAGTATTCCTTAATTGCCTGATTAGATGTTTTAATCTCCTGTTTCTTAATTAAGAAAGGAATATTCTGGAAGAGATACAATAACCTAGGGAGTGCAATCATCTTAAGTAAATTTATCTTACCAGAGAGAGAAAGTGGCAATGAAGTCCACCTTTTGAGGGTTTCGCAGAATTGTCTAATGCCATTACCAATGTTTAAAGCGTACCATTCTGAAGGGTCTCTGGATATTTTGACCCCCAGGTATGTCATATATTTAGTTACCTCTTTGAATATTTTAGTTTCTGAATCTTGTTTTTTTTGAAGCCATAATACTTCAGATTTAGACTGGTTGATATGATATCCTGAAAAAGAGCCGTAGTTTTTTATAATCTGGCACATTTTATTAAAATTTATCTTTGAATTTCTGGAAAATACCAGTAGGTCATCTGCATAGACCGCTAACTGTATTCTCTTGCCTCCTAACTCAATCCCCTGTATATTATTTCTCAAAGCCATCAGTAAAGGTTCCAATGCAATATTAAAAATTAGGGGCGACAAAGGGCATCCCTGTCTTGTCCCTCTTAGGAGGGGGAAGTAGGGTGTTTTGTTACCATTGATAATTATCGCTGCCCTAGACTCAGTATAAAGTTTCTTAATTAGATTAAGACTATTGCCTGAATATCCAAAATTTATAAGAGAGGCAACAAGGTGGTCCCATGTAACAGAATCAAAAGCTTTACTTGCATCCAGTGATACTATTGAACTATCATCTTTGTTAACTTTTTTGTTATATTTATCATTATACCACTGGTCTGAGATTGTTAAGAAAACTTTCCTTAGATTAACATTTGAGGACCTTCCTTTCATAAAGCCTGTTTGATCCGGATGAATTATTGTATCTAGTGAAGCCTGAATCCTTTTAGCTAGAATGCTGGTCAGAATTTTATAATCAATGTTGAGTAGTGAGATGGGCCTGTAAGAGTCAATTAGTTGTGAATCTTTTCCAGGCTTAGGTATAACTATTATTATGGATTCATTAAAATCAGCTGATGGCTCCAACTGTCCATTCCAGAGCCCATTCAGCAGAGCATTTAATGTAGGGGTTATTTCCTCTATGAGAATCTTATAAAATTCGGATGGAAGGCCATCCGGCCCTGCCGCTTTATTATTTGCCATCATTTTAATTGTTTGTCTTATTTCATTTTCTGTAATGGGTTCATTAATTTTAGTTAAACAATTATTTTCTAGTTTTGGGACTGTCAAGGATTCCCAAAATGAGTCCTTGATAGTATAATCAATATGCTGTGCTGAATAAAGCTCCGTGAAATAGTCAAGAAAGGCCTTTTGTATATCTTCTGTTTGAGTCCAGATCTGATCTTTATTTTTAATTTTTTTTATAAAGCTTTTGGTTTTGTGATTTTTGTCAATTCTTGCTAGAAAGCTACCCACCTTGTTGCCATACCTATAAAACTGTGCGCAAGATTTTATATTTTCTCTAATCTCGTTTTGCATGAGGTAGGTGTCTCTGTCTTTTTTAGCCTGAATATATTGTTGCCAGCTATTTGGAGTTTTTGTCTGGATATATCTGGAATATTTATTGATCACGCAGTTGGTTATCTGCTTTTTATATGCGTGTGTTTTTTTATTTTGCTTTATTTGGTATGCCAAAATTTCGCCTCTTAATACGGCTTTTGCGGCGTTCCAGTATATATGAGTTTTGTCAAAAGAGCTATTATTGAACTGTTTATATTCAGCCCATTTAGATCTTAAGAAATTTATAAACTTACTATTTTTTGCTAGATATTTTGGAAAGAAGAACTGATTAGATTTCCGCATCTTTTGTTTGGGGTCTAATACAATTGAAATGGGGGCGTGGTCTGATATAGTTATTATATCAATAAGTGTCTCCTGAATACAGTCTGTTAGCTTTTCTGAGATGAGAAAAACATAATTTATGCTTACCTGATAAATTCCTTTCTTCTGTTGTGTGATCAGTCCACGGGTCATCATTACTTCTGGGATATTATCTGCTCCCCTACAGGAAGTGCAAGAGGATTCACCCAGCAGAGTTGCTATATAGCTCCTCCCCTCTACGTCACCTCCAGTCATTCGACCAAGGACCAACGAGAAAGGAGAAGCCAAGGGTGTAGTGGTGACTGGAGTATAAATTTAAAAAATATTTACCTGCCTTAAAAAACAGGGCGGGCCGTGGACTGATCACACAACAGAAGAAAGGAATTTATCAGGTAAGCATAAATTATGTTTTCTTCTGTTATGTGTGATCAGTCCACGGGTCATCATTACTTCTGGGATACCAATACCAAAGCAAAAGTACACGGATGACGGGAGGGATAGGCAGGCTCATTATACAGAAGGAACCACTGCCTGAAGAACCTTTCTCCCAAAAATAGCCTCCGAAGAAGCAAAAGTGTCAAATTTGTAAAATTTGGAAAAAGTATGAAGCGAAGACCAAGTTGCAGCCTTGCAAATCTGTTCAACAGAGGCCTCATTCTTAAAGGCCCAAGTGGAAGCCACAGCTCTAGTAGAATGAGCTGTAATTCTTTCAGGAGGCTGCTGTCCAGCAGTCTCATAGGCTAAACGAATTATGCTACGAAGCCAGAAGGAGAGAGAGGTAGCCGAAGCCTTATGACCTCTCCTCTGACCAGAGTACACGACAAACAGGGAAGACGTTTGTCGAAAATCCTTAGTTGCCTGCAAGTAGAACTTGAGGGCACGAACTACATCCAGATTGTGTAGAAGACGTTCCTTCTTTGAAGAAGGATTTGGACACAAGGATGGAACAACAATCTCTTGATTGATATTCCTGTTAGTGACTACCTTAGGTAAGAACCCAGGTTTAGTACGCAGAACTACCTTGTCTGAGTGAAAGATCAGATAAGGAGAATCACAATGTAAGGCTGATAACTCAGAGACTCTTCGAGCCGAGGAAATAGCCATTAAAAACAGAACTTTCCAAGATAACAATTTTATATCAATGGAATGAAGGGGTTCAAACGGAACACCCTGTAAAACGTTAAGAACTAAGTTTAAACTCCATGGCGGAGCAACAGTTTTAAACACAGGCTTGATCCTAGCTAAAGCCTGACAAAAGGCCTGGACGTCTGGATTTTCTGACAGACGCCTGTGTAACAAGATGGACAGAGCTGAGATCTGTCCCTTTAATGAGCTAGCCGATAAACCCTTTTCTAAACCTTCTTGTAGAAAGGACAATATCCTAGGAATCCTAACCTTACTCCAGGAGTAATCTTTGGATTCACACCAGTATAGGTATTTACGCCATATCTTATGGTAAATCCTTCTGGTAACAGGCTTCCTAGCCTGTATCAGGGTATCAATAACCGACTCAGAAAAACCACGTTTTGATAAAATCAAGCGTTCAATTTCCAAGCAGTCAGCTTCAGAGAAGTTAGATTTTGATGTTTGAATGGACCCTGTATCAGAAGGTCCTGTCTTAGAGGTAGAGACCAAGGCGGACAGGATGACATGTCCACTAGATCTGCATACCAAGTCCTGCGTGGCCATGCAGGCGCTATTAGAATCACTGATGCTCTCTCCTGTTTGATTTTGGCAATCAATCGAGGAAGCAGCGGGAAGGGTGGAAACACATAAGCCATCCCGAAGTTCCAAGGTGCTGTCAAAGCATCTATCAGAACCGCTCCCGGATCCCTGGATCTGGATCCGTAGCGAGGAAGTTTGGCGTTCTGGCGAGACGCCATGAGATCTATCTCTGGTTTGCCCCAATGTCGAAGTATTTGGGCAAAGACCTCCGGATGAAGTTCCCACTCCCCCGGATGAAAAGTCTGGCGACTCAAGAAATCCGCCTCCCAGTTCTCCACACCCGGGATGTGGATTGCTGACAGGTGGCAAGAGTGAGACTCTGCCCAGCGAATTATCTTTGATACTTCCATCATTGCTAGGGAGCTTCTTGTCCCTCCTTGATGGTTGATGTACGCTACAGTCGTGATGTTGTCCGACTGAAACCTGATGAAACCCCGAGTTTTTAACTGGGGCCAAGTCAGAAGGGCCTTGAGAACTGCTCTCAATTCCAGAATGTTTATTGGTAGGAGACTTTCCTCCTGACTCCATTGTCCCTGAGCCTTCAGAGAATTCCAGACAGCGCCCCAACCTAGTAGGCTGGCGTCTGTTGTTACAATTGTCCAGTCCGGCCTGCTGAATGGCATCCCCCTGGACAGATGTGGCCGAGAAAGCCACCATAGAAGAGAGTTTCTGGTCTCTTGATCCAGATTCAGAGTAGGGGACAAGTCTGAGTAATCCCCATTCCACTGACTTAGCATGCACAATTGCAGCGGTCTGAGATGTAGACGTGCAAAGGGAACTATGTCCATTGCTGCTACCATTAAGCCGATCACCTCCATGCATTGAGCTACTGACGGGAGTTGAATGGAATGAAGGACACGGCATGCATTTAGAAGCTTTGTTAATCTGTCTTCTGTCAGATAAATCTTCATTTCCACAGAATCTATAAGAGTCCCTAAGAATGGAACTCTTGTGAGAGGAAAAAGAGAACTCTTCTTTTCGTTCACTTTCCATCCATGCGACCTTAGAAATGCCAGAACTAACTCTGTATGAGACTTGGCGGTTTGAAAGCTTGAAGCTTGTATCAGAATGTCGTCTAGGTACGGAGCTACCGAAATTCCTCGCGGTCTTAGTACCGCCAGAAGGGCACCCAGAACCTTTGTGAAGATTCTTGGAGCCGTAGCCAATCCGAATGGAAGAGCTACAAACTGGTAATGCCTGTCTAAGAAGGCAAACCTTAGATACCGGTAATGATCTTTGTGAATCGGTATGTGAAGGTAAGCATCCTTTAAATCCACTGTGGTCATGTACTGACCCTTTTGGATCATGGGTAAGATTGTCCGAATAGTTTCCATTTTGAACGATGGAACTCTTAGGAATTTGTTTAGGATCTTTAAATCCAAGATTGGCCTGAAAGTTCCCTCTTTTTTGGGAACCACAAACAGGTTTGAGTAAAACCCTTGTCCTTGTTCCGACCGCGGAACCGGATGGATCACTCCCATTAATAATAGATCTTGTACACAGCGTAGAAACGCTTCTTTCTTTATTTGGTTTGTTGACAACCTTGACAGATGAAATCTCCCTCTTGGGGGAGAGGATTTGAAGTCTAGAAGGTATCCCTGAGATATGATCTCTAGCGCCCAGGGATCCTGGACATCTCTTGCCCAAGCCTGGGCGAAGAGAGAGAGTCTGCCCCCCACTAGATCCGGTCCCGGATCGGGGGCCCTCGGTTCATGCTGTCTTTGGGACAGCAGCAGGTTTACTGGCCTGCTTGCCCTTGTTCCAGGACTGATTAGGTTTCCAGCCTTGTCTGTAACGAGCAACAGCTCCTCCCTGTTTTGGTGCAGTGGAAGTTGGCGCTGCTCCTGCTTTGAAATTCCGAAAGGGACGAAAATTAGACTGTCTAGCCTTAGCTTTGGCTTTGTCTTGAGGTAGAGCGTGGCCCTTACCTCCTGTAATGTCAGCAATAATTTCTTTCAAACCGGGCCCAAATAAAGTTTGCCCCTTGAAAGGTATACTAAGTAATTTGGACTTAGAAGTTACATCAGCCGACCAGGATTTTAGCCACAGCGCTCTGCGTGCCTGAATGGCGAATCCTGAATTCTTAGCCGTAAGTTTGGTTAAATGTACTACGGCCTCCGAAATGAATGAATTAGCTAGTTTAAGGACTCTAAGCCTGTCCGTAATGTCGTCCAGCGTAGCTGAACTAAGATTCTCTTCCAGAGACTCAATCCAAAATGCTGCCGCAGCCGTGATCGGCGCGATGCATGCAAGGGGTTGTAATATAAAACCTTGTTGAATAAACATTTTCTTAAGGTAACCCTCTAATTTTTTAACCATAGGATCTGAAAAAGCACAGCTATCCTCCACCGGGATAGTGGTACGCTTAGCTAAAGTAGAAACTGCTCCCTCCACCTTAGGGACCGTTTGCCATAAGTCCCGTGTGGTGGCGTCTATTGGAAACATCTTTCTAAATATTGGAGGGGGTGAGAACGGCACACCGGGTCTATCCCACTCCTTAGTAACAATTTCAGTTAATCTCTTAGGTATAGGAAAAACGTCAGTACTCGCCGGTACCGCAAAGTATTTATCCAACCTACACATTTTCTCTGGTATTGCAACAGCGTTACAATCGTTGAGAGCTGCTAAGACCTCCCCTAGTAATACACGGAGGTTTTCCAATTTAAATTTAAAATTTGAAATATCTGAATCCAATTTGTTTGGATCAGAACCGTCACCTACAGAATGAAGCTCTCCGTCCTCATGCTCTGCAAGCTGTGACGCAGTATCAGACATGGCCCTAGAATTATCAGCGCACTCTGTTCTCACCCCAGAGTGATCACGCTTGCCTCTTAGTTCTGGTAATTTAGCCAAAACTTCAGTCATAACAGTAGCCATATCTTGTAATGTTATCTGTAATGGCTGCCCAGATGTACTAGGCGCCATAATATCACGCACCTCCCGGGCGGGAGATGCAGGTACTGACACGTGAGGCGAGTTAGTCGGCATAACTCTCCCCTCGCTGTTTGGTGAAATTTGTTCAATTTGTACAGATTGGCTTTTATTTAAGGTAGCATCAATACAGTTAGTACATAAATTTCTATTGGGCTCCACCTTGGCATTGGAACAAATGACACAGGTATCTTCCTCTGAATCAGACATGTTTAACACACTAGCAATAAACATGCAACTCGGTTACAATTTTATTTAATAAAATCGTACTGTGCCTCAAGAAGCACTAAACGATAAAATGACAGTTGAAATAATGAACTGAAAAACAGTTATAGCATCACTCTTAACAAACAACACAACTTTTTAGCAAAGGTTTGTTCCCATTAGTAAAATAACAACGTTTTAAATCACAGTCACTATATAAGTCTCACAGCTCTGCTGAGAGAATCTACCTCCCTTCAAAGAAGTTTGAAGACCCCTGAGTTCTGTTAGAGATGAACCGGATCATGCAGAAAAACTGACTGGAAATTTTTGATGCGTAGCAAAGAGCGCCAAAAACGGCCCCTCCCTCTCACACACAGCAGTGAGAGAGAAACGAAACTGTCATAATTAACACAAGCAAACTGCCAAGTGGAAAATAATGCCCAAATACTTATTCACTCAGTACCTCATTAATGCAAACGATTCTACATTCCAGCAAAAACGTTTAACATGAAAAATACCTAATAAAAGGTTTAATGTACTTTTACAGAGTAATTCCGGTGAAATACCATCCCCAGAATACTAAAGTGTAGAGTATACATACATGTTCATTATAACGGTATGGCAGGATTTTTTCATCAATTCCATTCAGAAAATAACAACTGCGACATACCTCAATGCAGATTCAACTGCCCGCCGTCCCCTGATCTGAAGCTTTTACCTCCCTCAGATGGCCGAGAAACAGCAATATGATCTTAACTACTCCGGTTAAAATCATAAGAAAAACTCTGGTAGATTCTTCTTCAAACTCTGCCAGAGAGGTAATAACACGCTCCGGTGCTATTGTAAAATAACAAACTTTTGATTGAAGTTCTAAAAACTAAGTATAATCACCATAGTCCTCTCACACCTCCTATCTAGTCTTTGGGTGCAAGAGAATGACTGGAGGTGACGTAGAGGGGAGGAGCTATATAGCAACTCTGCTGGGTGAATCCTCTTGCACTTCCTGTAGGGGAGCAGATAATATCCCAGAAGTAATGATGACCCGTGGACTGATCACACATAACAGAAGAAAACGTCAGTACTCGCCGGTACCGCAAAGTATTTATCCAACCTACACAATTTCTCTGGTATTGCAACAGTGTTACAATCATTAAGAGCCGCTAAGACCTCCCCTAGTAATACACGGAGGTTTTCCAATTTAAATTTAAAATTTGAAATATCTGAATCCAATCTGCTTGGATCAGAACCGTCACCCACAGAATGAAGCTCTCCGTCCTCATGCTCTGCAAGCTGTGACGCAGTATCAGACATGGCCCTAGAATTATCAGCGCACTCTGTTCTCACCCCAGAGTGATCACGCTTGCCTCTTAGTTCTGGTAATTTAGCCAAAACTTCAGTCATAACAGTAGCCATATCTTGTAATGTTATCTGTAATGGCTGCCCAGATGTACTAGGCGCCATAATATCACGCACCTCCCGGGCGGGAGATGCAGGTACTGACACGTGAGGCGAGTTAGTCGGCATAACTCTCCCCTCGCTGATAGGTGAAATTTGTTCAATTTGTACAGATTGGCTTTTATTTAAAGTAGCATCAATACAGTTAGTACATAAATTTCTATTGGGCTCCACCTTGGCATTGGAACAAATGACACTAGGTATCTTCCTCTGAATCAGACATGTTTAACACACTAGCAATAAACATGCAACTTGGTTACAATCTTATTTAACAAAAACGTACTGTGCCTCAAAGAAGCACTAAACGATTAAATGACAGTTGAAATAATGAACTGAAAAACAGTTAAAGCATCAATCTTTAAAAACAACACAACTTTTAGCAAAGGTTTGTTCCCATTAGTAAAGTAACACTAATTAAATTTGAAACATAAAAATTACAGAGCAACGTTTTAAATCACAGTCACTATATAAGTCTCACAGCTCTGCTGAGAGAATCTACCTCCCTTCAAAGAAGTTTGAAGACCCCTGAGTTCTGTTAGAGATGAACCGGATCATGCAGAAAATACAAGAGTAACTGACTGAAAATTTTTGATGCGTAGCAAAGAGCGCCAAAAACGGCCCCTCCCCCTCATACACAGCAGTGAGAGAGAAACGAAACTGTCATAATTAAAACAAGCAACCGCCAAGTGGAAAAATAATGCCCAAATATTTATTCACTCAGTACCTCAGAAATGCAAACGATTCTACATTCCAGCAAAAACGTTTAACATGAAAAATACCAATTAAAAGGTCTAATGTACTTTTACAGAGTAATTCCGGTGAAATACCATCCCCAGAATACTGAAGTGTAGAGTATACATACATGTCATTATAACGGTATGGCAGGATTTTCTCATCAATTCCATTCAGAAAATAAAAACTGCTACATACCTCAATGCAGATTCAACTGCCCGCTGTCCCCTGATCTGAAGCTTTTACCTCCCTCAGATGGCCGAGAAACAGCAATATGATCTTAACTACTCCGGTTAAAATCATAATAAAAACTCTGGTAGATTCTTCTTCAAACTCTGCCAGAGAGGTAATAACACGCTCCGGTGCTATTGAAAAATAACAAACTTTTGATTGAAGTTATAAAAACTAAGTATAATCACCATAGTCCTCTCACACCTCCTATCTAGTTGTTGGGTGCAAGAGAATGACTGGGGGTGACGTAGAGGGGAGGAGCTATATAGCAACTCTGCTGGGTGAATCCTCTTGCACTTCCTGTAGGGGAGCAGATAATATCCCAGAAGTAATGATGACCCGTGGACTGATCACACATAACAGAAGAAATAGTCTATTCTGGATAAAGTTTTTTTTGATTTCGAGAGGCATGTATATTCTCTCTCATCAGGGTGTCTAGTTCTATATATATCAATTAGTTTTAGATCTTGCTGAAACCTTTTTATAAGAAGAGACTCTCTTTTTCTTCTGGCTATTGTGGATTTATCTAGCGTTTTTTGTCTTATTGCTTGCTCACCGTTATCTCTACTTCTATCAACTGTATTATTGGGAGCAATATTGAAATCTCCACCAATAATTATGGTATGCGTGGAGTATATTAACAACTTATCTCGCAAGCTTTGCCAGAAGTCAATATCCTCCTCATTTGGACCATATACGTTGCAAATTACAATCTTCCTATGTGCAATTTCAGCTTCTAGTATAATGTACCTTCCTTCCACGTCTCTCACTAGTTTGTCAATTTTATATTCTATTGTTTTACTAAACAGGATGGCCACTCCTTTTTTCCTTTGATGCCCTGTAGTATATATCACCTCTTTCACCCAACCCCCTTTTAGTTTAATAGCCTCTTCCCCTTTTAGGTGTGTTTCCTGCAAAAGCAATATCTGAGCACCCAGCTTTTTCGCGTATCTCAAAATAGCTTTGCGTTTCATGGGTGATGTTATTCCCCCTATATTCCACGAAACTACTTTAAAACTCATTTTCACTAATCTATGGATTTAACTATTATTGATAAGTCGTTTCTGACTGTAAAGTATTAACAGGATAGGGTGGTCATAGCAGCACACAGGGAAGAGTTGAAGAGTGGAGTGAGGGAGAGAGAAGAGAGAGAGAAAAAAAAAAAAAAAAAAAAAAAAAAAAAAACCAAAAAACATTTATAAATTACCAAGACTTTATTAGTTCCCCTTACTTCGCTGGGGGTCTTCCTTTTCCCTTCCAGTTTTCCCTTGAAGGGGGATTTTTCCCCATAACTAAATTTTATTCTATACATTTTTCTAAAATCAAAGTTAGTGTACATTATATTCCTTTATGTGTTAACCTTAAAAGCTAAAACCAATATCAAGAGATTCAGAGAGAACAGGGGCACTGTTCATGTTACAGGGCCTTGTTGTCTTTCTAAGCTATCTTTATGCTCTTTAAAAAACTCGTTTACTTCCTCTACATCTGTGAATATCCTGTTCCCTGCGGTGGTACTAATGCTAAGTCTGGCAGGGTACAAAAGTCTAACTCTCCACCCGTCTTGTATTAGTTTGGTACATATTGGCGCAAGAGAGCGTCGTTTGTTAGATGTCTCGTAAGAGAAGTCATTAAATAACAAAAGTTTTCTGCCTCTATAGATAATTTCTCCATTTACTTTCCTATAAGCATTCATAATTTTAATTTTTTCCTGAAAATTCAGCAATTTCATGATAACCGGTCTGCCTGCTTTGTTTCTTCCCTCCTCTTGTCTCTCTGAGCCTATTCTATGTATTCTCTCAATTATTATATTTTGAGTTTCATCTCCAATATTTAATAGAGCCATTAGTTCTACCTCCACAAATCTCTTAAGATCTTTCTCCTGTATGTCCTCTGTTAGGCCAATAAGACGTAAATTATTTCTTCTGGCCCTGTTTTCTAAGTCCTCAAGTTTATTTTTCATATTTTCAATCTGGGTGGACATAGTGCGTAGTGTTTGGTCCCTCTGTAGGGCCCCGTCCTCAATATCAGATATTCTCTGTTCTGCATACGTGAGTCTGGTTGCAAATTGTTTTACTTCAAGTGTTAGTGAAGTGATATTATTTTGAATTAAGTCGAACTTGGGTGTGAATAGTGCATCAAGCTGCTTAATTAATTCTTCATTGTTAGAACTTTGTGAAAGATTTATTTCCCCAATTCCCCCCTGTGAATCCTGTGATATTCTATTCCCTTTTCTTTCTTGGTTTTTACTTCGGGACGACATACCTGGTGAAGTGATTTTACTTTTGTTTAAATATTTGTCCATATATATATGTGAACTTTTCCTTTCCCCCTAGAATAAATGATATCCACTTGTGTTCAGAAAGTGAGACTATGTGTTAATGTGGGATTCCAGACTATGTAATTGATAATGAGGAGATTCTAGGCCCACCACTATTAGTTAGAAAGTGGAGAGTATTTTTCCAAATTAAAGTAGAATTGTGGACTATACTTTTAGCTGAGGGTATACGTACTTATTCAAGTTTTACTATTTTCTCTTCTGTCTTGAATTATTTGTGTTGTATAAAAGGTGTTGAAATTTTTATTTCTGTCTGGCGAGTAAGCTGGCCTTTACCAAGCTGTTGTATAGTCTTGGCGATTACTTCAATGAGAGGGTTATCTATAGATGTATTTAAATTATATCTACCAAGATTTAACTACTATCTGTTCCGAACCAATTTTACCTAGATTCTTACATTCAAGTTTAGCCTATTTTATTTTTATTAGCTTTTACCATACTGTTACGTGTAAAAAAAAAAAAAAAAAATCTCTGAGATTGCTTTTAATTCTCTATCCACCTTATCAGGTGCGAAAGAGGCTTAAGGATTTTTCTATCCTTACAGACTGTTTAAGGCTTGTAGAGTTTTTTAGTGAGCCTGCTTTGGTTCACCTCTTCTATTAAGACTTATTTGCAGAGCCTTGTGTATAGTTGAAAATATGTGCGAGTTTATAAAGATGTAAAACCTTGGCCCAGAAATAGAGAGTAGAGAGGAGAGCAATAAAGGAAGAAAAAAAAAAAAGCTAGAAAATTCCTTTTCCAGTATATAAAGCTAGCACTTATTAGTAAGCACTTGTTACTTTAAAACCTGAGATAAATTCACCCCTTTTCCTTCTCCCTCTCACCTTCCTATCCCTTCCCTTGTCCTTCTATCTTAGGGAGTAGAGCTAGCTCGGTTGTATATTGTTGTGTGTTATCCCTTTTACTTATATCCTATGTTGTCTAGTAATTTCCTTTCTTGGGGGATAGAGCTAACACATTTACCACTTATCACCTTTGCCTTAAACCTTATATTATTTTGTAAGATACAGCATACCGACATATTCTAGAAGCTTAAATATAAAACATGTGGTAACACTTAATATTGCCATCATAAACATTTCTATCATGGTTTTTAGGCCTATGCCAATTTTAACAAGCAAAAAGAGAGAGCCACAGAGAGTATGAATGACACTACTCGTTTAAACCTGGGTTGCCCCTAGATCATATTCAGTAACAGTTTCTGTAGACAGTGTCCTTGTGCAGCTTATTCCACTGCTATTATTATTGTGGTAAATGTTGCTTAAAAAGCGCTTATGAGTCCCTCTTAAGTGAAAAAATAATGGAAAAAATGGGAAGAGAAAGAAAACAATTCAGGACTTTTTTTTCTTTTTTTTCCTCTCTCCTTCCCCCTCACTTCTCCTCTCCTTCTCTCTCCTTCTCTCTCCTCCCGCTCTCTCACTTCTCTTGTCTTTTTTTCCTTCCTTTCCAACAGTTAGCCCAGTTATTAATCTGTGTTTTTTCCCTTTTTCTTTTCTTCCTCCTTTCTCTTCCTCCTTTCTTCTCTCTTTATTCTCTTTTCTTTCCCCTTCCTTCTTCCTTTTCCTTCCTTCTCTCCTTTTCTTCTTCCCTCCTTCTTCTTAAAAAGTCTCTTTTTTTCTTTTTCCTAGCTCCTTCCCCCTATAGACCAGCTATTTGCTTTGCTTTCCTTTATGAGTGGTCTCTTTACCCTATTTTCTTCTTATAGGGGAGATATTAAAATGTTCATATTCTGGAGCTCTTTCTTTCAGGACATTTTAATCTTCTGGGGGTTATGCTGTGCTGGAAGGGTTGAGGGGGGTTGGGGGGGGGGATGGGTGGCTTATGTCAGGCCCTACTCTCGCAGGAGCTCTATTATGTTCACAATCTGGCTTTACACCTGACACCCCTCCCCCCTCTACCGATTGTATACAGTCATTATTTAGCAAAGTTATTAGTAAGGTTGATAAGAAAAGGTAAATCCAAACTTATCTTATTCTGTGAAGATGTTTCTGGTATCTGTGGTTCCGCCGCTCTGCAGGACTTTCTCTCCTGCTGCTCTTCCAAATATCTGGACTTACTGGCAGGTCGAGGTGGTGCTGTACTCAGGATCCCTTTAGCCTCTTTCCTGAGCTGGTCGACAAGGAACGCTTGTCACCTCTCCTCCTGGGGCAAGAAGTGGCTGTATAGGAGACCTGTCCCACTGCTGTATCCGCTCACCACTTGCTCCTTTGGGTCCTGGCGGACAGCGTGTGTCACTGGGAACTCTTTGGACAGCCTCTGCAGATGGGCCTTTTAGGCCGATGTCCGCAATTTCTGCAGGGCTGTAGGCCTCCTTGGCGGCAGCTACGGGTCCTGGGCTGGGTGATTTCGGCCCGCCTATAGGCACTCGATGCCGCGGCTCCTTTCTTAGGCCTCTGGAAGCAGGCAGCGTACTTCACACGCGTCTGCTTGCTTAGCCCCTCCTACCGGAAGTCAGAGCATGCAATTTTAAGCAACTTTCTAATTTGCTCCTATTATCATTTTTTCTTTGTTCTCTCTGTATCTTTATTTGAAAAAACAAGAATGTAAGTATAGGAGCCGTCCCATTTTTAGTTCAGCACCTGGGTAGCACTTTCTGATTGGTGTCTAAATTAAGCCACCAATCAGCAAGTGCTACCCAGGTGCTGAACTAAAAATGGGCCAGCTCGTAAGCTTACATTCAAATAAAGATACCAAGAGAACAAAGAAAAATTGATAATCGGACAAAATTAGAAAGTTGCTAAAAATTGCCTGCTCTGTCTGAAACATGACAAATCATGAAAGTCTAATTTTGACTAGACTGTCCCTTTAAGTTAGAGCTGTTTAACTTTAGCTTGAACCTAACAGGTACATATATACTTACAACATGTTTAAACAATGAATGTGTATTTCTTGCCTGTCCTTTCATCGTGGTCTTTATGCAATAAAAAGAACTACATGCTTTCTGCTCTATTATTTACATATTTTGACATTTTCTCATTTTAACCTAAATTAGTGTTTTATAAAAAAAAAAAAACAGGATGCAGTTTTGCATTGCAGTTCATCTTGTACGCCAACAATTATTAGTGATGGTTATATTGTCTATCCTACTACAGCACAACAGATTCATACAGTGATAAAGCAAAGAAGCAGATTAGTTTACAACAAACAAGGGATCCCCAGTTAGTATTATCAGTTTGCCCGGTATTAACCTGTATGCTCAATGAGATGAGACACCTCCGACATATTAAAGAATTCATAGATTCTACCAGTTAATGAAGTAGCTGTGCTCTCACAGCAAAACATATAAAATAATGTAAAGAAAGTAGGACTTCTGTAAAACAGTAGACAATACAACACACTCTATGGGCTTTATTACATTAGCATTACTTTGTTGACTCACATTACAAAAAAAAGTCAATTGGTGCGTAAAATGAAAACATTACTAAAACGTAACGCAACCTATTTCGGATCTTGTTGGTATTCTAGCTCTGTAAAGAGCATTCATGAAATACATCTATTGCTACTACAACACCTATACAAATGCTGGAATTCTGGGTAGTTATAATCTGAGAACAGTTTAGGATGAGAAGAAAATAGTTGGATAGAACATAAATGTAGCAACATTTAAAATATCACTGTGATTTTTTACTATGAGAGCCACATGACTGTGAGAGATGAATTGAGCCAATGACGGCATACACAAGAGGCATGATGGGTCATGAGTAATGTGGTTGAATATCTGGAATTTCAGGACACACAAAACACTCACAACACTGATAACACACCATACCTTCACTTGTTCCTTTGCCTTTCCGGTCAGGTAAATCAAAACCTGTTCCCCCTGAGGGGTACAAGGTGACGTCCGTTGGCATTGGCCAACTGCTCGCTCTGTCTTCTGTGATCTCATACATCTGCCCGTCAATCGGCTGCAGGTGCCAGTTTAGGCCAAACAGGTGCATGGCTGTAGTGAGCAATGAAAAGAGTCATATTTTTCTGTCTGGGTTTGGCAAGCTAAACATCAGGTGGGGTTTTTATTAACCCTCTATGCAAACATAAAATATACAAAGCTTTTTGTATTAAGACTAAATGAAATTTGAATTACATCATCAAAAAGGAAAATAATAAAAAAAAAAATTCAGATTTGCATTTCTAGTGATTACAATAGAGAGTCACTTTTTTGGCAAATATAAAAAATCCATCAATATTGCTCAGCACAGAATATCTTAAAAGCATAGAAGCGACTATACTATCTTTTAATACAAAGAATAGCTCCTAAGTTCATCACCCCTACAAATCTTAAAGGGATACTAAACCCGCATTTTTTTATTTAAAGGGACACTCAGGTTAAATTAAATTTTAATGATTCAGATACAGCATGTAATTTTAAACAACTTTCCAATTTACTTCCAGTTAAAAAAATGTGCACAGTCTTTTATATTTACAATTTTTGAGTCACCAGATCCGACTGAGCATGTGCAAAAATTCACAGACTATACGTATATGCATTTGTGATTGGCTAATTGCTATCACATGGTACAAGGGGAGTGGAAATATACATAACTTTGAAATTTGTTATAAAAAAAATCTACTACTCATTTGAAGTTCAGACTTAGTGCTTTGCATTGTCTTGTTATCTTGCATTTGTTGATTATGCAAATCTAATGTGTTGTTGACTGGTCCTTTAAATGATTCAGATAGAGCATGCAATTTTAAGTAACTTCCTAATTAACTCCTATTATCATTTATTTCTTTGTTCTTTGGTATCTTTATTTGAAAAAGCGAGAATGAAAGCTTAGGATCCAGCCCATTTTTTGTTAAGCACCCTGGATAGTGCTTGCTGATTGGTGGCTATATTTAGCCACGAGTGCTTGCTGATTGGTGGCTACATTTAGCCACGAATCAGCAAGCGCAACCCAGGTTCTGAACCAAAAATGGGCCAGCTCCTATGCTTTCATTCCTGTTTGTCAAATTAATATAGCAAGAGAACGAAGAAAAAAATGATAATAGGAGTAAATAG
This sequence comes from Bombina bombina, assembly GCF_027579735.1. Classification (NCBI taxonomy): domain Eukaryota; kingdom Metazoa; phylum Chordata; class Amphibia; order Anura; family Bombinatoridae; genus Bombina; species Bombina bombina. The sequence goes on along the minus strand of NC_069501.1, from coordinate 1,215,527,995 downwards.
AATAGAAGTAATTTAGAAAGTTGTTTAAAATTGTATGTTCTATCTGAATCATGAAAGAAAATGCTTGAGTTTCATGTCCCTTTAAGGATGTTTGTCCCTCTCCACCAATAGAGCTTAGGGATTTGTATAACAAAGCTACAAATGTTGCAAAACACTGCTGGCCATAGAGTACTTAAAGGGACACAAGTAAAAATGTTTATTGTTTTAAAAGATATATAATCCCTTTATTACCCATTCCCCAGTTTTGCATAACCAACACAGTTATATTAATATACTTTTTACCTCTGTGGTTACCTTGTATCTATGCCTCTACAGACTGCCTCCTGATCACATGACATTGTATTTATTATCTATTGAGTATTTTAGCCAATTAGTGCTGTCTCATGCACGACTTCACGGGCGTAAGCACAATGTTATCTATATGGCCAACATGAACTAGCAGTCTCCTGTTGTGAAAAGCTAATAAAAAGCATGTGATAAAAGGCTGTCTGTTGTGGCTTAGAAACTGGCAGAGAATAAGAGGTTTAGATGTTATAAAGTATAATAATATAACAATGTTGGTTGTGCAAACCTGGGGAATGGGTAGTAAAGGCATTATCTATCTTTAATATACTTTTTACCTCTGTGATTACCTTTTATCTAAGCCTCTGCAGACTGCCCCATTTTTTCAGTGCTTTTGACAGACTTGCATTTTAGCCAATCAGTGCCCTCTCATAAGTAACTCCACGGGCATGAGCACAATGTTATCTATATGGTACACATGAAAAACTGTCAAAATGCAGTGAGATAAGAGGCATCTTTCAAGGGCTTAGAAATTAGCATATGAGCCTACCTAGGTTTAGTTTTAAACTAAGAATACCAAGAGAACAAAGCAAATTTGATGACAAAACTAAGTTGGAAAGTTATTTAAAATATAATGCCCTAGCTGAATCATGAACGCTTAATTTTGATTAGACTGTCTCTTTAAGCATAGCTAAACAAAAAGTGGTTGGGGAAGATGTAATGAACATCCATTAATTATTTTGACCGTTTTGCTGTTTCCCTAAGATGGATAAAAAATGTTGGTTTATTCAGCACAGGAACACTTATTTTTTTAAAAATGAAATATTTTCTTTTAGAAGGAACAAGGTAAAGAAAGAATGAAATATCCCTTTAAGTTATTACTTTTGTTTATTTTCAGACACCCTCTTAAATAACATGAAAATTATATTTTAATCTCAACAATGTGTCCATTTTTCAAAACAAAAAACATTCTACTCAAACCACTTCCACAATCTTTCAAGTACATCACAGCAAAAAAAGAAAAACAAACAAAAAAAACCCCATAACATTTGTAAATAGAAATACTTGTACATATTTAGCTAAGTATTTACATATTTAAAGCACTGTGCACTAATCCCACAAACAGAGCTCTGTGAACAAACAATGTGCCCACTGTGTGCGGCGCTGACAGATTTCAATACAAGTTTGGCACATGCATAGTAATAAGCTGTTCCCTAACCCAGTTTTGTATGGCACTGCTGGGGAAGGCATTGGCAAACAATTGTGTGCCACATCTTGTTATTTTAGTGGTGGGAACCAGGGGGTAATTATGTGTACTTAAAGGGACATGAAACTACATACAGTTTTAAACAACTTCTCTAGTTACTCACTTGTCAAATTTGCTTCATTCTCTTGGTAACCTTTGTTGAAGGAGCATCAATGCACTACTAGGAGATAGTTTAAAACATCTGGTGAGCCAATGAATAGAGGCACACATATGCAGCCCCAATCAACAGCTAACTCCCAGTAGTGCAATGCAGCCCTTGAGCCTACTTTGCAATGCTTTTCAACAAAGAATACCAAAAAAACAAAGCAAATTTGATAACAGAAGTAAATTAGAAAGCTGTTTAAATTGTATGATGTATCTGAATCTTGAAAGTAAAGGTTTGGGTGTTATGTCCCTTTAAAAAGAAAATGCTCAAATGAATTATCGCACTGTTGCTTGCATATAAACTATCTGTTGAACAATACCTAGGTAAAAAGGAAAGTAAATGGTAATGAAAATACATACCATCAAAACAAAGGGAATTCAGCATTTCTAATTAAAGGTACAGTAGATTTTTCTCTGCATAAATGTTGGGTAGAATGAAGATGATCCATTTACCTAGCCCATCTGGGAGTCTTTTTGTAACAATAACAGAATTTATGCTTACCTGATAAATTACTTTCTCCAGCGGTGTGTCCGGTCCACGGCGTCATCCTTACTTGTGGGATATTCTCTTCCCCAACAGGAAATGGCAAAGAGTCCCAGCAAAGCTGGTCACATGATCCCTCCTAGGCTCCGCCCACCCCAGTCATTCGACCGACGGACAGGAGGAAATATATATAGGAGAAATCATATGATACCGTGGTGACTGTAGTTAGAGAAAATAATTCATCAGACCTGATTAAAAAAAAAACAGGGCGGGCCGTGGACCGGACACACCGTTGGAGAAAGTAATTTATCATGTAAGCATAAATTCTGTTTTCTCCAACATAGGTGTGTCCGGTCCACGGCGTCATCCTTACTTGTGGGAACCAATACCAAAGCTTTAGGACACGGATGAAGGGAGGGAGCAAATCAGGTCACCTAAACGGAAGGAACCACAGCTTGCAAAACCTTTCTCCCAAAAATAGCCTCCGAAGAAGCAAAAGTATCAAATTTGTAAAATTTGGCAAAAGTGTGCAGTGAAGACCAAGTCGCTGCCTTACATATCTGGTCAACAGAAGCCTCGTTCTTGAAGGCCCATGTGGAAGCCACAGCCCTAGTGGAGTGAGCTGTGATTCTTTCAGGAGGCTGCCGTCCGGCAGTCTCATAAGCCAATCGGATAATGCTTTTAAGCCAAAAGGAAAGAGAGGTAGAAGTCGCTTTTTGACCTCTCCTTTTACCAGAATAAACAACAAACAAGGAAGATGTTTGTCTGAAATCTTTAGTAGCCTCTAAATAGAATTTTAGAGCACGGACTACGTCCAAATTGTGTAACAAACGTTCCTTCTTTGAAACTGGATTCGGACACAAAGAAGGTACAACTATCTCCTGGTTAATATTTTTGTTGGAAACAACCTTTGGAAGAAAACCAGGCTTAGTACGCAAAACCACCTTATCTGCATGGAACACCAGATAGGGCGGAGAACACTGCAGAGCAGATAACTCTGAAACTCTTCTAGCAGAAGAAATTGCAACCAAAAACAAAACTTTCCAAGATAATAACTTAATATCTACGGAATGTAAGGGTTCAAACGGAACCCCTTGAAGAACTGAAAGAACTAGATTTAGACTCCAGGGAGGAGTCAAAGGTCTGTAAACAGGCTTGATTCTAACCAGAGCCTGAACAAATGCTTGAACATATGGCACAACTGCCAGCCTTTTGTGAAGTAAAACAGATAAAGCAGAGATCTGTCCCTTCAGAGAACTTGCAGATAATCCTTTCTCCAAACCTTCTTGTAGAAAGGATAGAATCTTAGGAATTTTTATCTTGTTCCATGGGAATCCTTTAGATTCACACCAACAGATATATTTTTTCCATATTTTATGGTAAATTTTTCTAGTTACAGGCTTTCTAGCCTGAATCAGAGTATCTATTACAGAATCTGAAAACCCACGCTTTGATAAAATCAAGCGTTCAATCTCCAAGCCGTCAGTTGGAGGGAAACCAGATTCGGATGTTCGAATGGACCTTGAACAAGAAGGTCCTGTCTCAAAGGTAGCTTCCATGGTGGAGCCGATGACATATTCACCAGGTCTGCATACCAAGTCCTGCGTGGCCAAGATCAAGATCACCGAAGCCCTCTCCTGATTGATCCTGGCTACCAGCCTGGGAATGAGAGGAAACGGTGGGAATACATAAGCTAGGTTGAAGGTCCAAGGTGCTACTAGTGCATCTACTAGAGTCGCCTTGGGATCCCTGGATCTGGACCCGTAGCAAGGAACCTTGAAGTTCTGACGAGACGCCATCAGATCCATGTCTGGAATGCCCCATAATTGAGTTATTTGGGCAAAGATTTCCGGATGGAGTTCCCACTCCCCCAGATGGAATGTCTGACGACTCAGAAAATCTGCTTCCCAATTTTCCACTCCTGGGATGTGGATTGCAGACAAGTGGCAGGAGTGATCCTCCGCCCATTGAATTATCTTGGTCACTTCTTCCATCGCCAGGGAACTCCTTGTTCCCCCCTGATGATTGATATATGCAACAGTCGTCATGTTGTCTGATTGAAACCTTATGAATTTGGCCTTTGCTAGTTGAGGCCAAGCTTTGAGAGCATTGAATATCGCTCTCAGTTCCAGAATGTTTATCGGGAGAAGAGATTCTTCCCGAGACCATAGACCCTGAGCTTTCAGGGGTTCCCAGACCGCGCCCCAGCCCACCAGACTGGCGTCGGTCGTGACAATGACCCACTCTGGTCTGCGGAAGCTCATTCCCTGTGACAGATTGTCCAGGGTCAGCCACAAAACGGAGTGAATCTCTGGTCTTTTGATCTACTTGAATCGTCTGAGACAAGTCTGTATAATCCCCATTCCACTGTCTGAGCATGCACAGTTGTAATGGTCTTAGATGAATTCGTGCAAAAGGAACTATGTCCATTGCTGCAACCATCAATCCTATTACTTCCATGCACTGCGCTATGGAAGGACGAAGAACAGAATGAAGTACTTGACAAGAGCTTAGAATTTTTGATTTTCTGACCTCTGTCAGAAAAATCCTCATTTCTAAGGAATCTATTATTGTTCCCAAGAAGGGAACTCTTGTTGACGGGGACAGAGAACTTTTTTCTTTGTTCACCTTCCATCCGTGAGATCTGAGAAAGGCTAGGACGATGTCCGTATGAGCCTTTGCTTTTGACAGAGACGACGCTTGAATCAGGATGTCGTCCAAGTAAGGTACTACTGCAATGCCCCTTGGTCTTAGAACCGCTAGAAGGGACCCTAGCACCTTTGTGAAAATCCTTGGAGCAGTGGCTAATCCGAATGGAAGTGCCACAAACTGGTAATGCTTGTAAAGAAAAGCGAACCTTAGGAACTGATGATGTTCCTTGTGGATAGGAATATGTAGGTACGCATCCTTTAAATCCACGGTAGTCATAAATTGATTTTCCTGGATAGTAGGTAGGATCGTTCGAATAGTTTCCATTTTGAACGATGGAACCTTGAGAAATTTGTTTAGGATCTTGAGATCCAAAATTGGTCTGAATGTTCCCTCTTTTTTGGGAACTATGAACAGGTTGGAATAAAAACCCATCCCTTGTTCTCTTATTGGAACTGGATGAATCACTCCCATCTTTAACAGGTCTTCTACACAATGTAAGAATGCCTGTCTTTTTATTTGGTTTGAAGATAATTGAGACCTGTGGAACCTTCCCCTTGGGGGTAGTTCCTTGAATTCCAGGAGATAACCTTGAGAAACTATTGCTAGCGCCCAAGGATCCTGAACATCTCTTGCCCAAGCCTGAGCAAAGAGAGAAAGTCTGCCCCCCACCAGATCCGGTCCCGGATCGGGGGCCATCCCTTCATGCTGTTTTGGTAGCAGTGGTAGGCTTCTTGGCCTGCTTACCCTTGTTCCAGCCTTGCATTGGTCTCCAGGCTGGTTTGGGTTGTGAAGTATTACCCTCTTGCTTAGAGGATGTAGAATTAGAGGCTGGTCCGTTTCTGCGAAAGGGACGAAAATTAGGCTTATTTTTAGCCTTAAAAGACCTATCCTGTGGGAGGGCATGGCCCTTTCCCCCAGTGATGTCTGAAATAATATCTTTCAAATCAGGTCCAAATAATGTTTTACCCTTGAAAGGGATGTTAAGCAATTTTGTCTTGGAAGACACATCCGCTGACCAAGACTTTAGCCAAAGCGCTCTGCGCGCCACGATAGCAAACCCTGAATTTTTCGCCGCTAATCTAGCTAATTGCAAAGCGGCATCTAAAATAAAAGAGTTAGCCAATTTAAGTGCTTGAACTCTGTCCATAACCTCCTCATACGAAGATTCTTTATTGAGTGACTTTTCTAGTTCCTTCGAACCAGAAACACGCTGCCGTAGTGACAGGAACAATGCATGAAATTGGTTGTAGAAGGTAACCTTGCTGAACAAAAATCTTTTTAAGCAAACCCTCTAATTTTTTATCCATAGGATCTTTGAAAGCACAACTATCTTCGATAGGAAAAGTAGTGCGTTTGTTTAGAGTAGAAACTGCCCCCTCGACCTTGGGGACTGTCTGCCATAAGTCCTTTCTGGGGTCGACTATAGGAAATAATTTCTTAAATATAGGGGGGGGGGGACAAAAGGTATGCCGGGCCTTTCCCACTCTTTATTTACTATGTCCGCCACCCGCTTGGGTATAGGAAAAGCGTCGGGGGGCACCGGAACCTCTAGCAACTTGTCCATCTTACATAATTTCTCTGGAATGACCAAATTGTCACAATCATCCAGAGTAGATAACACCTCCTTAAGCAGTCACAACATCAGGTTCAGCTTGTTGAGTAATTTTTCCTGAATCTGAAATTTCTCCCTCAGACAAAACCTCCCTCATGGCCCCTTCAGATTGGTGTGAGGTTATGTCAGAACAGTTATCATCAGCGTCCTCTTGCTCTACAGTGTTTAAAACAGAGCAATCGCGCTTTCTCTGATAAGTAGGCATTTTGGATAAAATGTTTGCTATAGAGTTATCCATTACAGCCGTCAATTGTTGCATGGTAATAAGAATAGGCGCACTAGATGTACTAGGGGCCTCTTGTGTGGGCAAAACTGGAGTAGACACAGAAGGGGATGATGTAGTATCATGTTTACTCCCCTCATTTGAGGAATCATCTTGGGCAATATCATTATCTGTGGCATTGCTGTCCCTACTTTGTTTGGACACTATGGCACAATTATCACATAAATTTAAATGGGGAGACACCTTGGCTTTCATACATATAGAACATAGCTTATCTGATGGTACAGACATGTTAAACAGGCTTAAACTTGTCAACAAAGCACAAAAAACGTTTTAAAATAAAACCGTTACTGTCACTTTAAATTTCAAACTGAAAACACTTTATTACTGAATATGTGAAAAAGTATGAAGGAATTGTTCAAAATTCACCAAAATTTCACCACAGTGTCTTAAAGCATTAAAGGTATTGCACACCAAATTTCAGAGCTTTAACCCTTAAATTAACGGAACCGGAGCCGTTTTTACATTTAACCCCTATACAGTCCCAGCTATATGCTTTGCTGAGACCCAACCAAGCCCAGAGGGGAATACAATACCAAATGATGCCTTCTATAAGCTTTTTCAGTGATTCTTAGCTCCTCACACATGCATCTGCATGCCTTGCTCTCCAAAAACAACTGCGCATTAGTGGCGCGAAAATGAGGCTCTGTCTATAACTAGAAAAGGCCCCCATCTGAAAAAGGTGTCCAACACAGTGCCTGCCGTTTTTCTAAACAATCCCCAAGATTATAATAGCCATTAATAGTTAGAATCTGCAAAATATGCCTAGCAAAGCAATCGTTTTAGCCTAGAAAAATGTCTACCAGTTTTTTAAGCCCTTATGAAGCCCTTTATTCTTTTATTTAACTAAGAAAATGGCTTACCGGTCCCCATAAGGGGAAATGACAGCCTTCCAGCATTACATAGTCTTGTTAGAAATATGGCCAGTCATACCTTAAGCAGAAAAGTCTGCCAACTGTTTCCCCCAACTGAAGTTACTTCATCTCAACAGTCCTGTGTGGAAACAGCAATCGATTTTAGTAACTTCTGCTAAAATCATCTTCCTCTTACAAACAGAAATCTTCATCTTTTTTCTGTTTCAGAGTAAATAGTACATACCAGCACTATTTTAAAATAACAAACACTTGATTGAAGAATAAAAACTACATTTAAACACCAAAAAACTCTTAACCATCTCCGTGGAGATGTTGCCTGTGCAACGGCAAAGAGAATGACTGGGGTGGGTGGAGCCTAGGAGGGGTCATGTGACCAGCTTTGCTGGGACTCTTTGCCATTTCCTGTTGGGGAAGAGAATATCCCACAAGTAAGGATGACGCCGTGGACCGGACACACCTATGTTGGAGAAATATAGTTTTGCTTATTTTTAATAACATTGTGCTGATTTTCACACTCCTAAGCAAGCCCCAAAGTTTGAGATGTAGACTCAAGTCTACAGATTCCTGCTGTTCCCGTTTGTCTAATCTGTCTTTTCATATTCAGGAGAAGGGGAATGTCTGCATTTATTGCTTTACCTACTACTGCAAATGTCCCAGAAGGTTGCAGTATACATCTATATATAATACAAATGAATAAGCATTGTATTATTCTTACATGTATTGCTTGATGCATATTGACTACAAATGTGTCATATTGCTATGTATTGATTTTTCCTCTAGTAAATGTACATCTAAGATATCATTTATATGGAAACATTCAGTAAAGTAAGCTATGTCTCCCATCCCACAGTTAAAATACCATCTGACATTAATGCAAAAAAAACTATTTTAAGCTTACAAAGTCTTTTGTTAACTGTTGCTAAGCCTACAAATAAATATAAACTTTTTATTTTTATCCATATCAAAATGCTCATCTGTAAAAGTCGCATTTAATAGATGATAAATATTTAATTTATTGGGACTTCAAATATATCAAATGCTCTTTAAAATATAAATATATTGGTTTTAAAATCTGCTGGTAAATGAGAGGCAGTCGCAGTTGTAATCTTCATGAGCTGAATAATTCAAAGTAGCATTTGTTTTTTTAGGCGATATTATCCAAGGGTATAGAGTTTAGAAGAGAATAGTTATTTGGGAAAGGTACTGAGACCTGTTAAAATGAAGCTGTCAATCTAAAAATGTTAAAACTCTGTGCTTATCCTGAAAGGCTAATTCCTGCATATGGCTGCGTCTACAAGGAGATGGTAAGAGGAACAAGTCTGATGTGAAAAAAGATGTAAGACTTCCATCAGGACTGGAAGGACTAACACAGACACTTGCTCTCATAGGGCAACAGATGCTGATCGTTCAGAACATCTCCCACAATCCTTTGCCGATAGTTGGCAGAGCTCCCTATAAGTACAAGTAAGTAAGGTGAAACTACAGACACATCTATATGCGTTTACTGCCAAAGGGTGGGAATACAGACAGACTAAGGTCATAGGGAGTCACAGCAAAGCAGACAGAGACAGATGGACAAAAGACCAAGGACCAAGGATCACTGGCTAAATAAGTGCATTTCTAATAGTGTGTACTGATATGATATCTCAATTAGTGGCATTGTTGCTTAAAGGGACATAAAACCCCAACATTTTCTTTCATGATTCCGATAGGACATACAATTTGTTTGTTTTTTACTTTTATTTATAACCAGCAGTGCATACAAAAAATAAAAATAGAACATATTTGGCGCCATGCAGGGCCCAAAACAGACAACAGAGAAAAAAAAATTAAAGTTGGAAACAAAAATATTTATCAGTATTAACCAGGTTTCTCTAAATTAAATTGTATACTCTGCAGGGTTTTTTCCTTGTTTTAACTTCCTATTTTAACAATTTCTTGATCATTATGACCTTCATAACAAAAAAAAAAGGAAAAAGGGAAAAAAAGAAAGTAAGAAAAATGGATAGATATGTAATTATAGAAGTTAATGATCACTATCCGCCTCTATAACCGAGGCAGATCAAAATCTGTTTATTATAACTAAGGGCTTGGAATCTCGCAGCAGGGTCATTTCTCTGTATACTCTAAAATGTTCCCTATTTTTCCTGGTGTCGTAATAGATTCCTTATCCGAATCTAAATGTTAGGTTAGTTTATGATCAAGGACTGGGCTAGTGGTAAAGCAATAGCCACCACTAGGAAGACAGGCCATAGCCATACACCATGCAACAAACAATCACACAAAACATAAATTGTAATACACTAAAACAAAACAAAAAAACAAAAAAAACAAAAAGGAAAAAGACATCCAACCCCTATCTCCAGTTACCAGATACCAAGAAGAACTATTTCTGAGTTTTTAAATGGAAAAATCTGAAAATCAATTTCCCTTTCTTGGAATGTTTTTATAAAAGCTGCCCATTTGTTAAAGAATTTTCTTATATCCGGTTCTTTATCAATATTTGTGTCTTTTTGTTCTAGTACACTTTGTTTCTTTAAGTAATTCTTAACTTCAGTAATGGTTGGCAGGGTTCTCAGTTTCCATTTTTTGCAGATCAAGTATCTAGAGGCCAAGATAGAGACATTTACTAATTTTTCGTTACTCCGAACGTTATTATTAATATTTAAACATAAAATGATTTGATATAGTGATAGGGAGGTTATCTCGATTTTCAGAACGTTTTTGAGCCAGTATTCCAATTTAATCCAAAATCTTCTAATCTTGGGACAATGCCAAAACATATGTGTCAAATCTGCCGCTGGATAGTAACATTTGGGGCATTTATTAAATTGTTGGTTATGCACTCTAAGGCCTTTCTCCGGGGTGAAATAAGCCCTGTGAAGGAGCCTAAGATGCGCCTCTCGCCAAGTAGCCGAGATGGTGGTAGATGCCACTTTGTTAATCGATAACTGGATAGTTTTTGATACAATATTACTTTGAGATATTAAGGAGGACTATGCCGTTGCCAACCCTTCCAAAGTAGGGGTGGCTTTACTGGCACTGAGTAAGTGATAACACGGTGAGATAGACATAAGGCCGATTTTGACAAGACTTAGCCAATTTTACAACTTTCCTAACGCCCAGTGCCAGTCGGCCTCTTTAACTAATTCAGCTGTGAAGTGTCTTATTTGCAAATATGCAAAGAAATCTTTATTAACGTCTTCAGCTCTTCAAAAGTCTTAATGCACTTTCTTTCGCTATCTATCAGAGAGGAGATCTTTACCAGGCCATTGTTATGCCATCGGTTAAAAACCGCTGAATTTATACCCGCTTGAAATTGTGGATTTCCTATCAGAGGAAGATGATTTGAGACAATACCATTTATTGCCAGGAGTTTAGTTACTTTCCACCATGCTTTTATAGGATTATAAAGGACATACAATTTTAAACAACTTTCCAATTGACATCTATTATCAAATTGTCTTTGTTTTCTTTTTATCCTTTGTTGAAAAGCAGGAAGGCACGTCCAGGAGTGTGCACGTGTCTGCAGCACTAATATGGCAGCAGGGTAGCACTATTTCCTGTCATGTAGTGCTGCAGACATGTGCTACCTATCTGGATATCTTTTTAATAAAGAATAAGATGAGAATGACACAAATTTAATAATAGAATTAAATTATAAACTTTTTTAAAATTGTATTCTCTATCTGAATCATAAAATAAAATGCTTGGGTCTCATGTCCTTTTAAAGCAACCTATACCTGATATTCAGATGGCCTCAATGGGAAGGGCTTCTAATTCAAAATAATGTGTACAGGTCACCCAAAAGTATCTCACGACCATTGCTAGTATGAGATTTCAGACATATAACCAGTGGCAGTTCTATAGTTGGATACTAGGCAGCCCTATAAATGAATGAAGATCTTCCAAGTCTCAAACATCAACTGCCATATACTGGTTTAGGCAGTTCATTGTACTTAGGACAAGGGGATGGGTTATTGGAAGAGAGGGGTTCAATATGACCAAGATAACCTATATGTAGTAGCAGAAAATAACCTTCACCACCAGTAACAACCTCTACTGACCTTTTTTTTTTTAGAACATTCCATTTTTATGGATTTAAACCACCCCTGATTATGTTCTCTTATTCCTATAACTTCCTCGTTCCACCAGGCTGGAGTGTTATGGACAGTAAAACACCCAGCAGACATTTTGTGTAGGGCAGATTGACCATATGCAATGTGCCCCCCTCCAAAAATGTGCCTACCTCCAGCTGTTGCATGTGCAATAAACAAATCACAACAAATGGATGAAGCCATATCATCTGCCTCACTTTGAACTTCCTCAATAGCTCCACTATAGATTGTACCTAACCTACTTAAGTGTTCTTTTCACTCGCACAAAATGGCAAGTTTCTACACAACTCTTGGTTTCTATTATTATCATGCAGTCTGGGTGACGCTGGGCTGAAGTTGCCTTAGGGTCTCTACTTTAAAGGATAGTGTAGTCAAAAATAAACTTTCATGATTCAGCAATTTTAAACAACTTTCAAATTTACTTTTATCACCAATTTTGCTTTGTTTGATTGGTATTATTAGTTGAAAGCTAAACTTAGGTAAACTCATATGCTAATTTCTTAGCCCTTGAAGGCCGTCTCTTATCTGAACACATTTTTACAGTTTTTCACAACTAGAGGGTGTTATATCATGTGTGCCCTATAGATAACATTGTGCTCACGCCCACAGAGTTACCTAGGAGTCAGCACTGATTGGCTAAAATGTAAGTCTGTCAAAAGAACTGAAATAAGGGGGCAGTCTGCAGAGGCTTATATACAAGGTAATCACAGAGGTAGAATGTGTATAAATATAACAGTGTTTATGCAAAACTGGGGAATGGGTGATAAAGGGATTATCTATCTTTTTAAACAATACAAATTCTGGTGTAGACTGTCCCTTTAAAGATATATAAGCTTATAACCTTGTATGTTCATTGATATATGTGACTGTAAATTATGACACTACATTTAACATATTACGAAGAAATCACAAAAAAGTAGCATTTACTAAGTAATTTGGTTTAATTGGATTTAATATTTGTAGTCTGGGATCATGTGAGTTTATGTAATTCACTGTCTATGTTACAAAGAGTTTGTCATTTTGAGCAATCACCCGAAATTTTCAAAGGTGTGAAAACAATTTACGAAAATAATTAACACAGAATGGAAAACATATGAACCTTCAAGAAAAAAACGACTTAAAGACTGTGACATATATATATATATATATATATATATATATATATATATATATATATATATATATATATATATATACACACACACACACAAAATAAATTATAGCCATGAATATACAGCCTCATCCTACATAATTAAAAATTAATCCTTATTTCAGGATGAATAACCTTTGGATTATTTGTTTCAATAGTCAATCCTAGCTTTTGTATAACGCTAGGAGTGACTTTCACTTTAAATAGAAAACAACATTTCCTCAATAAGCATTTTATTTTCCAAAGTCCTATTTTAAAAAAAATCAATTTAAGTAAAAAAGAAATATCTGATGCAAATATAAAAATATATAAAACAAATCTTTAATTTTTATCCATCCTAAAAATAACTAAGAAAATAGTCTATGAATATTGTTATAGATGTGCAGGTAAAAAATAAAATAAAAAAGAATAATAAATGTAATTATATTTTAGTTCAATTATACACATGAATACCATGTCTGCCTTTAAAAGTTACATTTGTGCATCACATAAGACTTGCATTTCATTTATTCTTATAGATATTCTATATATTACATGTTGTAAATACCTTTTTTGCTAAGATAACCTGTTTTACCAGTGTCCATGTATGTCATACAGTAACCCTAAGAGGGATTTTACTTTAAATAAATAAAAAAAAAATAGCACAATGAAAAACAAAAGGATGTTAAAGATGACAAACGATCAACAAAGACAGTAATTTACAAGGCCAACAAAATGGTTGTCTCTTGGGACGTTCATAAAGTAAAGGAGTTTAGGAAAGAGAGAGAGAGAGATAGTCTTGATAGATAGTCGGAGGAAGACGAGATGAGACGTGCTCAGTGAGGCAGAACCCCCCCCCATAAAGAAATAACACCACTCAGCAGAAAAAAGGGAGCACACATTTCTGGCCTTAGATTACACTGTCGACTTTCCCAAGACTGAGAGGTAAGGTAATAAATAACCAAACAAATCAATTAAGGAGTGTGAAATTAAGAGACTGATTGAAAGAGGCTAGCAGAGGCCAACAGCTGCTATATATGGTTATTGCCAGTTTAGCAAATCAGAGGAGAAAACACAGTTGGTGGCAATATAAGGCTTGTTGAATTTAGAACTCTCTCAGCATTAAGCCTGAATATTACACACATATTATATCATCTACATAATGAACTGGAAAACAAGTCGTATAAACCACAATATTAAAGACAAAGTTTTAAAAATATCAGTGCATATTTGTCATTGTGTGTTTCGCTGATATGCTCTTTAGTTAGTATACTTCCAGCTTGATATACACATAAAGGGACATTGTACACTAAATTTTTCTTTGCAGAAATGTTTTGTAGATGATCCATTTATATAACCCATGCTTATTTTTAAATAACATTGTGCTGATTTTCAGACTCCTAACCAAGCCCCAAAGTTTTAGATGTGTACTGATGTATACAGACCTCAGATTGCTTCTGTATTTATAATAGATCTTTTCAAATGTGGGGGAGAGGGGGAAGGTTTGCTCTCAGCCCCTTTCAGTGGGAGTCCCAGCCTAACCTAATCAACAGAGCTAAATTGGGAGCATTTAGGTGAGTTTTTAAAATGTTTTAAACTGGATTTTTTATATCAGTATCTGTGCATATTATTATTTATAGTAGTTCTATGCAGTTTAATGAAAATTTGTGTATACTGTCCCTTTAAAAAATAAGGATGGAA